>NW_017386027.1:733324-813098 GCF_000237925.1 Schistosoma mansoni | reverse complement strand
AAAAGCCACTTCTGAGTCAAACAATCATTGAAAATTGAGATGTACTAAATAGCTAATTTGTACTTGTAATTAGGGTTTACAAATTATTTATTTATTATTTATTTAAACACATAAATATTGGTACAAAGGGATACCAGATATATATGCGCTATACAAATGTCATTTGATTTGTGTAAGGGCTGTGATACTGCCCGGGTGCCCAAACAGAAACAGGTGATTTTCTTAGGGGACCACAACCGGAGCCTTTGACCTAAAGATCTGACCCACAAGGCAGTGGAGCATCATAAGGAGATGCAGTCCCATGGTAGCCAGTAACCAATGATTGATTCATACGCCATTTATTCACTCAGGATCCTGGAGCACATGTGCACTATTGGTTTGGAATCAGGGTTTTCCGACTCCCCTAGGTGGACTTTCTGTGTTCACCAACCAGGTTAAAGTGTTTGACATTCGTCTTTCATCCTCTCAATTTCGTTAACAACACCCCCGCCACGAGAAGACGGCGAGTAGGACTTCCCTGTCAGAGGCTATGTACGCGTGGCCATGTTAGAGCATTTGGATAAGGAGAGCTGACTTTCCCCACACTCGGTCGTACCAGGGCATTTGCGGACAGGTTTTCAAATAATGGAGAAGATTCGTAATTCCGATGGATGATTTACATTGTTATATTGTATATTTTGAATGAGATGGTTTGTGAGCTGTTTCAAAATCATTCCATCCTATC
This sequence comes from Schistosoma mansoni, assembly GCF_000237925.1. Taxonomy (NCBI): domain Eukaryota; kingdom Metazoa; phylum Platyhelminthes; class Trematoda; order Strigeidida; family Schistosomatidae; genus Schistosoma; species Schistosoma mansoni. The sequence goes on along the minus strand of NW_017386027.1, from coordinate 812,374 downwards.
CATATAAAGTATGAATGGATGATATTGTTCAGAATGAAACTGGAACTTTCTCAATTAAAATAACTGACTTAAAGGACATAACATTTAGAAAATTTCGACTACTGTTTAAAAATCTTCATCGACAAACTCAAATCAACGATCCAACTTATGACTATGGATAGAATAAGTTACATAATTTATCTATTATCCAGTAATATTGTAGTGAACAAGAACACAAGTAGGAGACAATTGAATGCATTTGAATAGGAAATCATGGAATATTTCAACTATAATACTTAATGAGATCTCATTAAAAGCCCCATCTGTTAAGTAGGATTTCTCGATTATAATTTAAAAGAAAGTTTTCATCATGAGTAAAGCTTAGCTGAAGAAGTATTTCAAACTAGGTTGAAACAGGAAACTGTTTCATTTCATTAATGATCTTCTAAAAGTGGATGGTATTGGTGTTTAATCAATTAACTTGTATATCCTATGAGTTTGAAAAGACATCACTGATCAGATATATCAAGAAAATACTGAAAATAACTTTCGTCTTGAAATTCAGTAAATTCAAGGAATCATCATGGACAAGGGAAAAATTAAAAACTATTTCACATTGTCATGGTACTTCTAATTCTTAATTGCGTGCTACTTCATTAGGGATTAAAATTAACTTATACAAACCTCGAATCAAACATATCATCTTCTAACCATTAGATTCTAAACTCCTAATCTTGAGTTTCAAAATGTGACGTGAAATCTATTTCACACCATTGTGTCTAAATGGTTTCCTTCTGTGAACGTAACATTTTCGTATCAATCAATGAAACATTGGGAGTAAATTTGTCATTGGTTTCATACTAAGTAATAAGGAAACATTATAGGCAAAGATGGATAGTGGCCAACAGTGGAATCCAGTTGGATGCACGTTTCATACTATTCGGGACTCGTCAGCTGAATGTACTTGTATGTCAGAGTTGATGTTTACTCTGAGACTCGAGCCCAGTACCATTCGCTTCAAATGCCATCGCGTTATCCACTTAGCTACTGCGTCCTGATAGTCAATTGCTTGTGCGATGGGGTGAAGTTTAAATTCATTTGGTATTGTTCGGTTGAATCTTCCCATTGATGTTTAGAACTAAACGCGCATCAAAGTGGATTCCACTGTTAACCCCTATCCATCTTTGCTTATAATGCTTGTGAATTAAAACAATATCGAGTCAATCCATACATGATGCCAATAAAAGAGAGACAATGGGTTAACGAGTCTCAAGTAGGATGAAACGCACGTCCTGGATTTCACTGCTAGTAACTATTTATCTTAGTTTATAATGCTTGTAAATTAAGGCAATATTAAGGCAATATTCACAGGATACACGTACATTAATAAGAGACTAATCTATTACAGTCCCAAAACATCAATCGGAAGATTCAACCAAACAATACCCAATGATAAGGAAACAATCGGGATATTTCTTAGTCTAAGTTGTAGAAAATTGATTTTTAAGAGGGATAGCTTAACTGAACAAAATTTCTTTTCTTCTAAGAAAAATATATAGAAAGAAAAAAAGTACAATAAATTAAATGTCAAACAACCGGTAGCGGTTTATTTAAATAATTAACAAGATTATATAGAAAGCAAATAACGAAAAAGGAAAATAGTCTAGATATATTGATTACTTTCTATAAATTATCTTTTTTTTTAGGCATCGAATCTATTTCTTTACTGTTAAGAAGAAACTATCCAATGAATACACTTAGTATTATAAGATAGAGTTTTTGTGGAGATTTAGTATTTTCATGGTTGAAAGTGTGAGTTCGAATCTCGCGAGGCGAGATTGTTGATGAGCACTGCTGAAGAGTCACACAGTAGGACGAAACGGCCACCAGGTTTTCTCTGGTGGTCTAGATTCAATTGACTCACACTTAGTATTGTTTGCTTGTATCGTCCCATTAATGTTTAGGATTACAATAGACCAATCTCTTATTGGCATATGTGCATGGTGTACGGATTTCCTCGATATTACCTTTATTCACACCCATTATAAACAAAGATGGATAGTGGCTAGTAGTGGAATTCAGTTTGACGTATGTTTCGTTCTATTTAGGATTCGTCAGCTGAATGTGTCTGCATCTCCACTCTGAGACTGGATGGTGTTTGAAGTGATCGATGCTAGGTTCGAGTCTCAGAGTGAACAGCAACTCTGAGTTGCAGGTTCATTCAGTTGAAGAGTCTCAGATAGGACGAAACATGCACCCTGGATTTCACTGTTAGCCACTATTCAATTCAATATGTATAGACGACATTTTCAATAAACTATTCATAGATATTCATATAAAAAATTTTTTCTAACAGTATAGTTTGTTTTTGACATTAAATTTGTTCATTGAATTAGACATTCTATATACTTTTTATTGTTTAAATGGGCTTATATTTTAAGATGGTGGGTTTTAAAGTTTCTTCTGTACCATCATCCTATTTAAAAGCACTTAGTATTGTTTGTTTTGAATCTTCCCATTGATGTTTTTAGGACTGCAACTGGTCAATCTCTCATCGGCGTATGTGCATACTGTACGTATTGCCTCGATATACCCTAAATTCACAAGCATGGTAAGCAAAGATGAATATTCGCTAGCAGTGGAATCCAATTTGATGCGCTTTTCGTTCTATTTCGAAGTCATGAGCTAGATGTACATGCATCTCAAAGTTGATGTTCACTCTGGGACTCGAACCTAGTACCTTTCGCTTCAAACGCCATCGTGTTATCACTATCGACCACTGAGTCGTGATAGCCACTTGCTTGTGCAATTAGGTGAAGTTTAAATTCAGTTAGTTTTGTTTGTTTGAATCTTCGGATTGATGTTTTAGGACTGTAACTGGTCAGTCTCTAATTGACATATGTGCATACTGTGCGTATTGCCTCGATATTACCTTAATTCACATGTATTATAAGCAAAGATGGATAAATAGGACGAAACGCGCGTCAAGCTGGATTCCACTACTAGCCCCTATCCATCTTTGTTTACAATCATCCTATTTATTTCATATTCATAGTAAACTATAGTGACATAACAAATGAACAAATTTTACTGTACTAACCTTTGGTTAGTCTGAATATATAAGTGGGCATTCATGATTCAAACATAATATCAGTTAAGTAAGTGCCAAATGTTCTGATAGAAATCGAAGATTTATGAATGTCGATGATTAATAATGAGTAGTATGTTTATATATTATAGAAGAAATTGATGAATTATACAAATATTCTAGAATAGGTAATTGAATGTAAGGAGTTTTCTTTTGTAATGGAAAAATTTTATCATAAGTTATTTGATACCAATCATCAAATGGTTGATGAACAGAATAAAATGGATAGATGAAAAGCAGAATTTATAAATCTATTACTAGTGTGATGATTTGTAGAGATTGTAGTATTTTTTTAACCGTTGAATAAACTAGTCAATCTAAGTTAGACCACGATTAGAAACCTGGAAACGTCGGATGACAGTCTCGTCCTAGTACGATACTTCTTAGCAGTGCGCATCCACGATCCTGCGCGTGGGATCAGTCTGACCTCTAGACCACTTAGCCTGTATCCAACGGTGTCAATGTCTAACTTCAATCGATCCATGATCTTATTTTACCCTTCATCCATTGTCTGAGGTCTATAACTGTCTCCGTGAGACATGTATTAGACTCCACTGGCACGGCTTCTCACTAGAATTCCAGGAATTCCCGCCTCGCAGGATCAGTGCTTCCAGGTTTTCCATGGTGGTCTAGCTTCAATTGACTCATAATTTCAACTATATAAAATTAGTTCATTCATTTATTATCCTATCAAGTGTGAAAATAAGAAAAAAACAGAATTTTTTCCACATTTAAATAATTCTCTCTTTTTATTCACTTGAAGTTGTTTACTTGTTTCTTCCCATTGTTATTTAGGATTGCAATTGATCAGTCTCTTATTAGCATATGTGCATCCTGTGCGGACTGCCTTGATACTGCCTAAAGTCACAAGCTTTATAAGCAGAGATGGATAGTGGCTAGTAGTGGAATCCAGTTTGATGCGCCTTTTGTCCCATTTCGAACTAGTCAGCTGGATGTCCCTGCATCTCGGAGTTGATGTTCACAATAAAACTCGAACCCAGTACCTTTCACTTCAATCGTCATCATGTTATCCACTTAGCTACTGAGTCCTGATAGTCACTTACTTGTACAATGGGGTGAAGTTCAAATTCACTTGATATTGTTCATTTGAATGTTCCCAATGATGTTAAGAACTGCAATTGATCAGTATCTTACTGCCATATGTGCATCCTGTGTGGAAAATTTGACGTTTGAAGTGAATGCTACTGAGTTCGAGTCCCAGAGTGAACATCAACTCTGAGATGCAGGTACCTCCAGCGGACGAGTCCAGGATAGGACGAAACGCGCTTCAAACTCGATTCCACTGCCAACCACTGTCCATCTTTGCCTATAAACTTTGACTTTTTTCTAAATAACCTAGTTGACTGACTACTTATATTTATTGTTTAGTAATATTGAAATACATGAATATTCAAAATATACATGGTGATAAGCACAATATGAATATAACCTATTTATTTGAAAACTATTTAAAAGACAATAATGCACAATGAAGATGATTCGTTTCAATGAAGGAAGTAGAAGATATATAGGAATTGAAAGTTAGTATGTATGTATGCCAGAAACAGAGAGGGGGGGAGGGGGAAGACCGGTATGGATGAAACATAATACATATACATCCATTTATGTAAACAAGATAAAAGAATGTCCCGTTTATCATTTGTTTATTATTGACAGTTATACACTAATGATTAATATGCATACGAGATGTACATTTTGAACGAGTACTAGTTTGTAAAATGTATTTCAATTTTATTTTTATTCAATTACAGTAGACAGAATCATATAGATTGTCACTTAAGATTAAGTAGGGTTTAAACACATATTTATTTTAATAGTTGAGATCATGAGTCAATTGAAGCTAGACCATCATGGAAAACCTGGAAGTACTGGACGGTCGTTTCGTTCTATTGTGGGACTACTCAGTGATGCATATCCACAACCTCGCCTCGAACGATTCGAACCCCGGACCTATCGGTCTCGCGCACGAGAGCTTAACGTGTAGATTACTGAGCCAGCATCCAACGGTGTTAATGTCTAACTTCAACCAATCCACGAAATTGAGCAACCGTCCAACATTGTCTTCAGTGAGTTACTATCTCACAACAGACCTCGAGAGGTGGGATCGTGGTTGCGCACTGTTGAGGAGTCCCGCAATAAAACGAAACGGCCATCCAGTGCTTCCAGGTTTTCCATGGTGCTCTAACTTCAATTGATTCATGATCTCAACTAATAAAAAATGCATGTTAATTTGTTAATTGGGATTTATTTACTATAACAATGGGTAGTCAGGAAAGCAATAAAAAGACAGTAGCACATACTATTTATCATATCATAGGTATGTATTGATATATATTTGGTATTCTGTAATCCCTTGACGATTTATGGATGTAGTATCTTATTCATTATAATATTAGTCTATTGATAACGTCTATTACTAGAATATTGGGTCTATGACTGTTGGTATTAGAATGAAATTTGCCTCGTAGCTGCATATCAGTGTTCATGGATACGAGGCCATCTTCATGGACATCTGCATATCTGTAAAGACATCCGCATAATTGTACACAGAATAGCCTACTTAAGCTATCCACTAGTGCCTACAATTGACTAATGTGTACGATGATTTAAAGTTACATAATTTACAAATAGTGTCAATTTGTATGTTCAATGTAACCCCTAGAAACAAAGTTGACTACTTGGTCGTTCGATACTATCATGTTCATTCTCTAGTAACAAAAAAGCTAATATTTTATAATCATTTTAAACGTTCTCAGGAGTAAACAGTGATATTGTTAGAAAGTCACAATCCTAAACATCAATGTGAAGATTCAAAACAAACAATACTAAATGAATTTAAACTTCATCCCATTGCACAAGTAACTGACTATCAGAACTCAGTAGCTAAGTGGATAACGTGATAACGTTTGAAGCGGATGGTACTAGGTTCGAGTCCCAGACTGAACATTAACTCTGAGGTGCAGGTACATCCAGCTGAAGAGTCCCAAATAGAACGGAACGCGCGTCAAACTTGATTCCACTGCTAACCACTATCCATCTTCGCTTGCAATGCTTGTGAATTGAGGCTATATCGAAGCAATACGCATATGCCAATAAGAGACTGACCAGTTGCCATCCTAAACATCAATAGGAAGATTCAAACAAGTAATACTGAGTGAATTAAATGATATTGTTGTTGTTTGCTAGATATAATATCTGAAATGTATTCAAAATCCTTTAACTCACATTCATGATTTTGATCGACTAGTCCTTATATCATATTTATACTAGAATACATGTAATGATATACTTTGAATGCTATTATCCCAGAGATTAGTACATTTATATTCTTAACATGTTTTTATTAAGATCTTTACTTTTCACTTCTATCTGACTAATTCAACGTTGTTATCGTCGAAGACCAAAAAAACACATTACACTGAGAAACGGAAACAAACATGAGAACAATGAACAACGATTAGATAGAATTAGAAAGGAAGGCCTAGAACAGAGTGAGTTGGAGGATGCTGGTCGGCAGCCTATGTTTCATTGAGAGTAACAGGCGTAAGTAAGTAAAGTAAGTAAGTAATTATCGAATATCTATTCTTTGATAATCATGAGCAATTTATTCAGCTTCCCTACTGTGAATATTTTAGTTAGATCTATGTAATCTCCTCTATATGTATATGTAGTATGTTATAGTCTTATAGCTTAGAATACAAGTATGATGACTGTTTTTTCTTTGTATTTTAGCTAAACTTATGGAAGCATAATAAACTTGAGAGTATTAGGTCAATGAGTTTAGGCCATCCATATTCTCATTTTAAGTTCAGGGTTATATAAATCATTTGCACCATTTATGATTAAGTATAGGGGGGTTATATATTGAAAGAGAGAAGATTACTAGAAGAGTTACATTCTTCCTTAGTTTTAACTTTCTATTATAAGCCCAATGTAATCTAATCATAATCTAACCAAAATGAGTATAAGGCGAGACTATAAGTTATGAACGAGACAATCAGAAGCGTTTGAGGAATTTCAAGGTCACGGCACTAATTTCAGTACCTGATGCTCATGTACGGTCGGTTTACAGAGAATTTTAGAGAAGACTTGACAATTAAGCGGCTACAACAAACGTGACTACTAAGAAGTTCCTGTATTTGTAATTGCGGGTATTAAATGACTTGTATACCTTGTGTAGACTACCGTGATGTTGTCCTTTGATGTAATATATGTTGAAGGAAGACGTTTGCTAGAATAGGAACCTTATTCGCACGATCCAGATTGAAACTAAGGCATATTATAATAACTGCCGAAAACTGCATAATGAAAGCACCAGTAACGTTAGCTGCAATAATCGAAGATGTTAGTGAAACTTCGTCTGTTCAGTGGTATGAATATTGTAGGGACACGATAAAAATGATAGACTTACACAACCGGAGTACACACAAACAATAATGAAGCTATGTGGTCGAGGCTGAAAGAGTTTTTATGACCTTATCATGGTTCCAGAGACCAACCATTATGGAGCCATATGGATGAGTTCCTCTACCTTATACATTACGATTTAAGAACTTTTAACCTTTTTCTAAACTTCACAAGTTTTTGGACCATGTAAAAATGTGTACCCACTCTAATTTTTTGGTGTTGTATAACATATTTTTACTCCATACTAACTGTCTTCTGATTGGTTAATATTTCTCAAGATCACTTAAGATTCGTTCAAAGATCGTCCATAAATTGTAGTCTCGCCGAGTATATTTGTTTAAAATGTTTTACAGAGAGAGAGATAAAGATAGGGAGAGAGAGTGGTACTACTTAACAAGTTTGGAGTACAGTACCTGTCGGTTATGGTCATTGATGTGTGTGAAACAAAACAAGAAGCCTTAACAAACTACGGAAGCTATTTTTTGGGGATGTTATTTCATTTAATCCAAAGCTTGTATAACTGTAACATTTACTTTTGTCCCCTAGTCTATTCTACAGATCATAAGCTTTCGTTTGATATATGATTGACTGCCATAACCTTTTCTGTTCCAAAGCTATTGTAATTTAGACGTAACCTTTTGTACTGTATTTTCTACTCTAATCTCCCCAGTTTTGGACATAATTGTATATCGGAAGGGGTTTTGTGGAGATTTCAGTATTTCCATAGTTGAAATCAGGAGTAAATTGAAGCTAGAACATCATGGAAACCTGGAAGCACTGAAGACAATTGGTGAAGGGTTGCTCTAAAACATCGTGGATTGGTTGAAGTTAGACATTTACACCGTTGGATACCGGCTCAGTCGTCTATCGGTTAAGTGCTCTGGCGCGAGACTGATAGGTCCTGGGTTCGAATCTCGCTGGGCGGGATCGTGGATGCACAGTGCTGAGAAGTCCCACAATAGGACGAAACGGCCGTCCAGTGCTTCCAGGTTTTCCATGGTGGTCTAGCTTCAATTGACTTATGATCTCAACTCTATGGAATTTTATTTTCCAAACTCCATTTCCAGCTTAGAGAATAAAACTGATTTATTGACATTTAGATGGTACCGGGTTAGAATGAAACACATTTAGATCTAATAGTATAGATCATTTAATTGTATTCAAAGAGTTAGAATATACCGATATACACATGTTGAAATCTAACTAATTTTGAAAAGTACTTCTTATTAAATGACTGATACGTCCTTGAATTTGTCTACCCACTTTCTTGCCGAGGATAACTTGCCTAATGTGGATTAAGATCTTGACGCGATAGGCTGACTGGCTTAACCTTGAGGCTAGTATGTGTGAGTTTGAAGTGGGGGTAGAAAGACGTAAACTATTCTATCCCTGATTGTCTGACAAGCACGCGAGAGTGAGAAGACAAGACAACTGGAACACAACTCGCTATATTCCGAAATCCGATCTGGTACCCGAATTCAGATTAGTGCAAAAGGATACATGAATAAATAGATGACTAACCTGACCACAACTAATAATAATTAGGAAAATACAATTATCCATATTTGAAATCATGAGTAAATTGAGGCTAGACCATCATGGAAAACTTGGAAGCACTGGACGACCGTTTCGTCTTATTTTGGGACCCCTCAGCAGTGCGCATCCACCATCCCTTACTCGCGAGATTCGAACCCAGGACCTACCAGTGTCGCCCCAGGGCACTTAACCGATAGACGACGATTATGATAATGTCCATCTTCAACCAATCCACGAAGTTGAGTAACCGTTCACCAATTGTCTTCAGTGAGTTCCTACCTTCATAACAGACGCGGTTTGAACTCCACTAGTCACTGCTTCTCACTAGAACTCCAGGAAATACCTCATGGAGTCAGTCACTAGTGACTGGTAGGTCCTGAGTTCGAATCTCGCAAGGCGGGATCGTGGATGCGCAATGCTAAGGACTCTCACAATAGGATGAAACGGCCGTCCAGTGCTTCCAGATTTTCCATGATGGTCTAGCTTCAATTGACTCATGATCTCAACTCTATAAGAATACTAAAATCTCCACCAAACCCCTTCTTTCAAATAAAATTCCATTAAAGATCATTCACTTAACCAACAAATCTTTTTCATTATCTCAATATCTTTTACAATGAATATGATAAACAAGAAACTTTGATGATTATTTCATCTTCTTCCTATAGTGTAAAACTGTTATTCGATATAGGTAATGGAATGATGTACGTATGTACAACGTTCTACGTTGTAACTGACTGACTGACTGACTGAATGGAATGATAAATTAACTGAACTTCCTGACTTCGAGGAAGAACCATATATATTTAATAAATTCACATAGTTTTACTTGTTTGAATCTTCCAATTGATGTTTAAGACTGCAACTGGTCAGTCTCTTATTGGCATATATGCATACTGTGCGTATTGTCCCGATATAGTTGCAGTCCTAAACATCAATGGGAAGATTCAAACAAGTAAAACTAAGTGAATTTAAACTTCACCTCATTGTACAAGCAAGTGGCTATCAGGAATCAGTAGCTGAGCGGATAATGCGATGGTGTTTGAAGCGAAAGGTACTGGGTTCGAGTCCTAGAGTGAACATCAACTCTGAGATGCAGGTATATCAAACTGGTGAGTCCCAAATAGGACGAAACGCGGATCAAACTGGATTTCACTGCTAGCAATTATCCATCTTTGCTTACATATATTAAATACTTCATTCGTGAATCTTTCAACATTTGTCTTTCACATTCTGTATGATTCTTCCAATGTACAATTCTTTTCTATTACCCTTTCTGTTTTCTTCTATTCGATCTACTTTGTATTGCACTGTCAACTATTTCACTTCCGATTGGTATTACATGCTACTTATATAATCTGTCTATATAAGTAGTATACAACACAATTCTTCTAGTTAAATTATGCATATTAAACCTGGTTATTCATAACATTTAACTAGACAATCAGGTCATACTTTTCGTGTTGTTTTTATTTACATAGAAAGCAAAGAAACAAGTAGAGAAGTTAAACCGAAAAAAGGCAAACAAGCATAATTGTCTATATTTACCTTTTCTGTATGAATAACTTTTGAGTTATTCACATTTTTCACTTTCACAAGTCAACCGTAACTATTGTGAATGAAGATAACTATTATTGAATCATTGAACCATTTTATAGGGATTGGCTATATTTATTATTACTTATTTGAACATTTAAATATTGTCATAGTTCAAATCATGAGTCAATTGAAGCTAGACCACCATGGAAAACCTGAAAGCACTGGACGAACTTTTCGTCCTATTATGGGACTCCTCAGTGGCAGTGCGCATCCTTGATCTCGCCTCGCGAGATTCGAACCCAGGACCTATCAGGGGGGGAACCAGATATATATGCGCCACACAAGTTACTTGATTTGTGTCTGGGATGTGATACTGCTTCTGTCCCCGAACCGAAGCATATGATTTTCTAAGGGGGTCACACTAGGAGCCTTTGACCTGAAGGTCTAATCTACAAGACAGTGGAGCAACGTAAGGAGATACAGTCTCATGGTAGTCGGTGACCAATAATAGGTTCATACGCCATTTGTTCCTTCAGGACACTGGAGCCGATATACACCATTGGTTTGGAATTGTGGTTTCCCAACTCCCCTAGGTGGATCCTCCATATTCGCTAACCCGGTTATAGCGCCGGACATTCACTTTTTATCCTCTCAATTCCGTAAACAACAGCCTCTCGATGAGAAGGCAGTGAGTAGGACTTCCTGGCAGTGGTTGTATATACGTGGACACTTGAGAGCATTTGTAGAGAGAGAGAGAGAGAGAGAGCTAACGATCACTTCAGCTATTATGATCTACGTGATAACAATATTATCAATGTTATTGTTATGAAAATAATGAATTTACATAGAATAGTGGTCATTGTTATGATTGTTTAATGTTTAATAATGAATAACAGAATTCTATCTTCACTATAGACTATACAAACATGATTTTATCACTATTCAGTGATCCGCTAATGTAAACATATCAGCTTTTTACTAACTTAATCAGTGATACATCTCGAACTGGGAGGTCGATTCAAGTTCTTCAGGAAGTTCCAAATACCGCGAAATTGTAGATATGCTTTGTCGACAAGTACCAACTAGCATGAAACCTTGTTCAGAAAGAGATTTTTATGAATTACGTCTAGCCCCTCTAATATAGATCAAATTCATTGATTGTAATTATCAATTTTTAAATATTTGGATACTTTGAATATGTCAATTGCTTTAAATTAACCAATAAATTTGTATTGGTGTTAAACAAAGTTGCTTGTATTTTCCTATAAATAATTAGGACTGTAATTGTTGACATACGCACATCCTGTGCGTGTTGACTCGATATTACCCTAAGTCACAAGTTTTATCAGTCAGTGGTTTTGAGTGCCGTTAGAGGTATAAGGGTGGTTATCACTTCCCGGTTGCCTACACCATGGAAGGGTTTCTCTAGTGGTACATGAAAAGGAAATTGGATTAGAAGTGGTTTTAGTGACTTGAGAGCGTGACCGCAGAGCCTAGGGGACAACTGCCTGAGGTCGGTCACACACGACCTTTTTGTGAGTAATTTTTGTGTTAGCTTGTTGGGACCTTACCTCCGGAGACGGATATTCATGGGATAAGGCGAGGTGTGCATTTTTAGGGTCGACCTTTTCCAATCCCACATCTCCTTGTGGGAAGGCACCATCGCTGTTATGCTGGATGTCTGGAGGAAACACCTTACTGCCGTCACAACTCCATACACTCAGCAGTACGACTTCGCTTTCGGACCTTGGGTTTCCGCTCTTCAGTTGACCTGCATGACTATCATGGTAGTACCATGAGGAACGATTGTCCCAGCCAGTATAGCTCGAATGGTTCGCCATGAAAGGCAAGCCCGACCACCACGCTAAGGTAGCTTTATAAACAAAGATAATTAGTGGCTTTTAGTGGAATCCAGTTTGATACGCCTTTCGTCGTATTTAGGATTCGTCAGCTGAATGTACCTGCATCCCAGAGTAGATATTCACTTAAATCCTATAGGAGACCTAATAATTGGCTTAGTTTGGTATACAATTATTGGTTGACTTTTGTTATATTAGTATATAAACACAATATCTTATTACAACTTTTCTATGTACATACTTGTCAGTAATTATGTATTATGTAATCATTAAAGTGATTTGAATTAAGTAAGAAGGATCAATAATCATACGATTATAGAAAGGATCAGCTTGTTTTATATTGAACGACTAATTAAAACTTAAATCTGTTTACATTATAGATTACGAAGTCTGAGATGGTGGAGAAGATTTGTAGCTCAGGTGGGTGATTTTGATGTAGGTTTGTTCTCTGAGCTGAATGGTTTGATCGTGGACCTTTCATCGTCCTTCTGAAGGACGATATAGTAACACGAAGAAAGAAAGATATGAAGCAATTTTAATCTCACGGTTTGAGGAAAGAAAAAGAGTGTATACATCTACGACATTGTGATCGATTCTGAGCCACCTCACACAGAGTCTCCAACCATTGGTTACGATAGTTGCATGAACCTCAACCAAGTAGTCTGCATCTGCCAACATGGCTCAGACTAGAAGTTAGCAATGTAGAACCAGAAACACCGGAAACACACCATACTAGGATAGGAAATCAATATCATAAGCACATGATATACAAACGTTATGAAATTTAATTCCATTCCATTGACCATTAATTGTCCAATAATGTTTAAGTCGGTTAAATCCATTTCTCTTAAACGGTCAGTCAGTCAGTCAGTCAGCTACAACGTAGGACTAAGCACATATATGCATCGGTCCAAGTTGCAATACCTCGTTAGCACAACGAGATGAACACCGGATTCATACAAGTAGTTAATTTAGTGATGGTAATATAAAAGAGACAGGTTGGATCTAAGGATATAATATAGGAAGGAAGACAGATATGAAGCAATTTTAATCTCAAGGTTTAAGGGAAGATAAATATTCTGAGCCATGTTACCTAGAGTCTCCAACCATTGGTTACGATAGTCGCGCAGACCCCTCTTAAATGGTATTTCGATAAATATCATATCAGCTGTGAAATATTATGTTCCATGGATCAACATCATATACAATAGTATATTTAAACTTCTATGGAGTATTGTAATAGGGTAAAAAAACTGTTCCTCATGGTCTCTGGTGTCTGAAAACTTTCGAGTTCCATATCAATTCCTAATGAAATGCCAAATATTGTTTACTTTTATATACTCTGATATCTAAGAGTCAAGATGATTTTGAATTGTGCTAAATTAGTGTGTGTGTGTATGTGTGCGTGTGGTCGTCAATTCTTTGTTGTTTATACTACAAAGTGATATGTTTTATTCTTCAAGTATATGAAAAAGGAACTCCGCCTGTGGCCTCTCCGGGGGCCATTTCCGGTCCCAAGCCCGGATAAAGGAGGAGGGTTGGGCATGGGGTTAGCCACTCCATCCAATAGAAAACTAAATCGCTTGGTTTTTTATAGGCATTTTACTTAAGAGTGTATGCTTAAAATCTGAAGAATTATTACTTGTGATTAGTCGCATATCTGGTTCTTATTATTAGTTTTAATGTGTGAGCTTCATAATTTTCAATGATCAAATCAGGGACTGGATATTGATGCTTAGAAGTTAGCTAGGCTATTTCTTCGGCGGACCTTTTCCAATCTCCCTTCTGCTATCCAAAAATAAGAAGTATTGGAGCAATCATTACCACATAACAAACATTTTAAACCCATCTCATACTATGCCACATTTCTCTGGAATCTTGATTGCATTACCTTCAACCAATCTACTAAGCACTCCAGATAATATAACCATGGATGAGTTATCACCTAAGTTAGACTCGACCACCGAATCGACATTTTAGCTACGGTCTATATACCCAAAAATTTACACACCATAAATAATAACTATACTTTACAGTTGATACAAAACATTCATTCCTATATTAGTTTGCATACGCTCACAAACTCTGCATAGGTGAATAATCTCTTATTTACTGTCATAATTCAAATCCCTTTGTTCAATTCATCATGTCATCTTAAGTCGATACTTTTGACTCGCACTGCTGAGGAAGCCCACAATAGGACGAAACGGCCATCTAGTGCTTCCAGGTTTTCCACAGTGGTCTAGCTTCAATTGACTCATGATTTCAACTATGAAAATATTCAATATTTGTAATGTTTGAGTTCATATTGTACATTGAGCATTTCACTGATTGGGTTAGTAGGATTTCGTTATGGGGACTATCGAACAGAAATTAAGCAACTAGGTAATACAACAATATCAACAATGTTTTCCCTCCAGTTTAATATCCAAGTACTTTTTAGGTTTTTATCCTTTAATTTTGGCAGTTAGAAGATTTAAATCACAACTGACGAACCTGAGTGATGCCAGTTGGAAACATATTGGCCGCATCAGTTTTCACTTAACATTTCAGATACATCTTAGTGTTCATAGACCCTAACGAATATGAAATCCTAGTCAACCAGGGATTCACGTTGATCACCTTCGACTACATGATGAAGTATCGATGAATACTAACGAAGAAAGTCAAGAAGATCTTAGATAAATTATTGTAACTTATAGAAGTACTGTCTTGTCAGAGTTGTCAGAAATGTCTTTAGAAGCATTTGTAATTGTTCATGCTTATTAATTATTTATGACTACAACACCAAATTTATATTTCATTGCTTACTCACCTTCTTCTTACTAGTCAAGCATTCATCTGTTTTCATTTTATTATTTTCCCTTTCAAATATTTGGTTGCTATGCAACTTTTAAGTTGATTATTGTGATTTTCGGACACTAAGATGGTACCATTTCCAATAGTAATCTAATTATATAAAAACGCTAATCAACATTTGAATTGGACCAACCCAATTATTCAATAATCAATCGTCTATCATGAGATCTAACAGTTTCAGATTTGATACTGTACAAACTATAAATGCATAGTGCTTAGAGGTTCCATATTACTATCTATAGCTTCCTGATACTTCAATGAACAAATATCTCGAACTAATGTAATCTATAAATCAAATCATCCTCTACAAATTACCTACAAATAAAAGAAAACAATTGAACGTTCGATATTTGATGGATGCACACTGTTGAGGAGTCCCACAATAGGACGAAACGGTGGTCTAGTGCTTCTAGGTTTTTCATGGTGATCGAACTTCAATTGACTCATGATTTCAGAATTCAAAAGTCGGTAATATTCATAAAAGATAGTGATCACATAATGAATACAGTCCAATGTTCAATTATCATACCATTATCTCTATTTTCTTAGGAAAAAATAAGAGTTTACTACATAATCTAAGATAGAATTGTAATAAGCAAGAATACAAGTTCAGGGAGGAGAGGGATAACTATGTATATACAAAATTACAGAATTCTTTCTATATCAATCACTCTCTATTCCTATTCTCTTCTAATAAATCTTCATAGTCTTCTGTTGTCAGGCAATCCAATTTCAAATTTACTTAGCATTGTTTGTTTGAATCTTCCCATTGATGTTTTTAGGACTGCAACTGGTCAGTCTCTAATTGGCATATGTGAATGCTGTGCGTATTACCTCGATATGGCCTTAATTCACAAGCATGGTAAGCAGAGATGGATAATTGCTAGCAGTGGAATCCAGTTTGCCGCGCGTTTCGTCCTATTTCGGCCTCGTCAGCTGAATGTACCTGCATCTCAGAGTTAATGTTCACTCTGGGAGGAACTCGAACCCAGTACCTTTCGCTTCAAACACTATCGCGTTATCCACTCAGCTACTGAGTCCTGATAGCCACTTGCTTGTGCAATGGGGTGAAGTTGAAATTTACTTAGTATTGTTTGTTTAGATCTTCCCATTTCCAATTTCAATGGATGTGTTACATACTACTTATATCTGTTGACATAAGTAGTACACACCGTAGAACCATTTATAAACAAATAAATTGATTTACATATCATAATGATAAATGTGAAGAAAAGAAAAACATTTATGCATTTATTTTCTGTGAAAAAAAGGTGAAAAACAAACGAAACGGATACCATCAGCTAACCTCATGTCTTAAACATAAAACAAAAAGTAAACAATAAAAAAATATAGCGCCAAAATTTAAAAGAAATTCAATTCTGTCAACAACAAAAAGAAGATCAAACAAAAAACCAAACAACGAATTAAATGACATCATTATATGATAAAGAAAGTAATTGAACAAATGAATAATTGTGTATGAACACTGAATAACTTTCGGAGAGTAATTCAAGGTTATGTTTGTTTGTTTTCTATGAATTGTAGATGACTGTTACAATTTGATGACACGAAAGAGAGAACTGTTGAATTATTTATACAATATTGGACAGTGATTCTATTTAACACCGAATTGCTTTGATACGGCTGAGAGTGGGGAGGGCCTTCCCATTCTCTGTCGAAATGCTCTCACATGGCCACGCGTATATAACCTCTGTCAGGGAAGTCTTACTCACTGCCTTCTTGTGACAGTGGAGTGGTGTTTACGAAATTGAGAAGACGATAAGCGAATGTCCGGCGCTTTAACCGGGTTAATGAACACGGAGAGTCCACCTATTAGAGTTAGAAAACCCTCATTCCAAACCATTAGTGTACATGGACTCCAGTATCCTGAGGGGAAAAATGGCGTATGAATCAATCGTTGGTCACTGGCCACCATGGGACTGCATCTCCACACGATGCTTCACTGCCTTTTAGATCTGATTGTTAGGTCGAAGGCTCGGGGTGTGGCCCCATTTAAGAAAACCACCTGCTTCGGTTTGGGCACGCGGACAGTATCATAGCCCTCACGCAAATAAATGAAATGACAATTTTTTGTGTGGTGCATATACATATATATATATATCTGGTGTCCCCTTTATACTAATATTTATGTGTTCAAATAAATAAATCATTTGACAGAAGAGCATATTTTGGAGATTTTAATATTTTCGTAGTTGAAATCATGAGTCAATAAAACCTAGACCACCATGGAAAACCCGAAAGCATTGGACGTTCGTTTCGTCCTATTTTGGGACTCCTCAACAGTGCGAGTCCCATAATAGAACGAAACGGCTTTTCAGTGCTTCCAGATTTTCCATGGTTGTCTAGCTAGAATTGACTCATTTGAACTATTAAAATTATTATAATATCCACAAAAACCCCTTCTGGTATTAAATCTTTAATAGTTGTTTTTCTCTCATTATTATTGTTAGACAATATTGTTATAAACAATATCAAGTGAATTTAAAAACTTCACTCCATTGCACAAGCAAGTGGCTATCAGGACTCAGTAGGTAAGAGGATAATGTGAAGACGTTTGAAGCGAATGATACTGTGTTCGAGTCCCAGAGTGAACATCAACTCTGAGATGCAGGTACATCCAGCTGACGAGCCTCAATTAGGACTAAACGTGCTTCAAACTAGATTCCACTACTATCCAATATTCATCTTTGCTTATAATAACAATAATTAATAAGGTCATTTTGAGTAGTCTTTCCTTTGTACTTGTACAATGCCTTACATAGATTTATCTATCTACCTTTTCTATGTTTTCTATAAAACGTCATATAGTAAACAATATTGTTCTGTTTACTTTGTGATTGTTCAAAATTTCTTGTAAACAACTTCATTGATATAGAATCCTTCTGATCTTGTTAATTAATCTTACATAAATAAACATGATTATTGTTGATTCATTTGGGTTGTCAACAGAATAAAAAAGTAAACAATTAACTAGTAACTAGAGAAGCTTAAATCAATATTTAATGAGTATAATGAGTATCGGTTAAGTGCTCTGGCTCGAGATTGGTAGGTCCTGGGTTTGAATCTCGCTCGCGAGGCAGGAACGTGGATGTGCACTGCCACTGAGGAGTCCCATAATAGGATGAAACGGCCATCCAGTACTTCCAGGTTTTCCATGGTGATCTAGCTTCAATTGACTCATGATTTCAACCAATAAAAATACAACAAATTAAATCAATTTCCGGAAGAAAATATTTCCAGTAGTTGAGTTCATAAATCGATAAATGTTAAGTCATCATTGAAAGCTTGGAAACATAGGACGGTTGTTTCATTCTAGTACAGGACTCCTAAGTAGTGAGCATCCATGATCCTGTACTTGGGACTTGAACTAAGGATCTTTAGTCTTGAGAGTGAACGTTTAAATTCTAGACCACTGTAGTGGTATTTAACGGTGTTAACATCTAACTTCAATCGATCGATGATGCTCAGTAATCTGTTTATTAGTGGCTTACTTTAACATATTCCTGAGGTTTTAATGCGCAGTCTTGGTTAATGAAGTTCAACCAGGTCTGTTATGAGATGGTAACTCACTGATGACATTGGTGAATGGTTGCTCAATTTCGTGGATTGGTTGAAGTTAGACATTAACACCGTTGGATGCCGGTTCAGCGGTCTATAGGTTAAGTGCTCTGGCGCGAATCTGGTAGGTCCTGGGCTCGAATCTCGCTCGCGAGGCAGGAACGTGGATGCGCACTGCTGAGGAGTCCTATAATAGGACGAGACGGTCGTCCAGTGCTTCCAGGTTTTCCATGGTGATCTAGCTTCAATTGACTCATGGTCTCAATTAAATAATTATTAGAGAAACTTTAATCAATATGTGATGACTATAAACAACAAAAATAAATCAATTTCCGAAAGAAAGTATTTCCAATAGTTGAGTTCATGAATCGAATAATATTAAGTACTCATTGAAAACTTGAAAGCATAGGATGGCTGTTTCATTATACTACGGAATTCACAAGTAGTGAGCATCCACGATCCCACACTCGGGACTAGAACTAAGGACCTTTAGTCTTGAGTGTGAAAGTTCAACCTCTAGACTACTGAAGTGGCATTCAACAGTGTCAACGTCTAACTTCAATCGATCCATGATGTGCAGTAGTCTATTTAGTAGTGGCTTACTTTAGAATATTCTTGGAGTTCTAATGAGCAGTGTTGGTTAATAGAGTTTAGGCATGTCGAGAGTGAAACAGTTATCAGCAGCAGCATAAGATGATTGCCGTACTGGATAGCGAATTGAATAAAGTGGACGTTTTATTGTTGTAGGCTGGCTGAATAGTTCTTGTAATCAATCATTCACCGTGAGACCTCAGTCTACTGGGTTCAATCAATGCAAGAGATAAAAAACCTATCCATTACTCTCTAGTTTTAAATCTAACTCGCAATGAGTACAACCTATAAAGAAGCTTGAATAATTAAAGTTGAAGTCAATTTTTTCGACATTGATTGACATGAATCTCAGGAACCGAACCCAGGACTAGACAGTTTACACAGAGACTCCGTTACTTTTACCACTGTAAATCATATGATAAATTTCCCGATTATAACTAATGTAAAACTTTCATACAGAATCTCGGAAATGATAGCTATTTTAACACCTATTCCCAAGTTTTCTTTAGTCTCAACGTTGTATCTTTTTGAGTTCTAATAAGCCGAAACGAATGATATTTAAGCAAAGATGGGTGATTGCTGGCATTAAAATCCAGGAAGCGAGTTTCGTTCTATTTGGGACTTGTCAGCTGGATGTACCTGCATCTCAGAGTTAATGTTCACTCTAGGACCCGAAACAAGTACCATTCGCTTCAAACGCTATCGCGTTATCCACTTAGCTACCTAGTCGAATGATCTTTAATTTCTAAAATATTTAAAATTTAGAAATATATTAAGATTAAGGAACCAATAAGTACGATTGATCCATTATGATTGATTTTTTTCATCCCGGGTCAACAGCCAGAAACTTTCATCTGTCAGTAATGTTCAGACCAACAGTCAATGATTTCACATGATGATGTCGAATTCTGATCTGATTATCTGTAATATTTGCTTATCTTAGTTACTCAGCGCATAGTGACAGGTAATGCGAAACATGCTTTCAAGTACTACTCAATGTTCAACCGGTATTCATAAAGTTAACATCAGCCCAAATGTATCAGTTCCAACTTCCAGAACTGTGACATTAGGCAACGCTAGATAATGTTTTACAAAGTGTATCAATCCTCTCTAAAGACTGTTAATATACTTCGTCGTCGAATGGAACTTTAAGACAAACAAAGCATCTTACTGATCGCTTTAAATCAGCTAACTGCTGTTATCAATATATGTACAAGTTCTTTCATATTAAGATGGTGGAGAAGATTTGTAGTTCAGGTGGATGATTTTGATGGAGTTTTATTCTCTGAGCTGATGGTTTAGTCGTAGAGCTTTCATCGTTCTTCTGAAGTGAAGTGACAGATTTAAGGTCAAGAAGAGCCAATCAACATCGAGGTGTACAGGATAAGCTGTGAACCATATGTGTAGAAATTCGAATACTTCACTTCTACCTGAAGTTTGTGCTGATGATGTCATTCAGAAGGATGATGAAAGCTCCACGACCAAACCATCCAGCTCAGAGAACAAAAGTCTATCAAAAGTTCTTTCATATTATTTGATAGATTATGTAATTATTGCATGATGTAACGATAATCATTTTAAACTTGTGAACAATTCAATTGTGAGTAGTATTTAATGCCCCCAAATGCCCTGGTACGGCCGAGAATGAGAAGAGTCCACTCTTCCTCTCGAAATGCTCTCAGGTGGCTACGCGTATGTAGCCTCTGCCAGGGAAGTCCTACTCATTGCCTTCTTGTGGCGGGGGTGTTGTTTACGAAAGTGAGAGGACGATAAGCGAATGTCCAGCGTTTGAACCGGGTTGGTAGACACAGAAAGTCCACCTAGGGGAGTTGGCAAACCCTCATTCCAAACCATTGGTATACATCGGCTCCAGTATCCTGAGGCAAGAAATGGCTTATGAATCAATCGTTGATCACCGACTACCATGGGACTGCATCTCCTTACGTTGCTCCATTGCCTTGTAGATCAGACCTTTAGCTCAAAGTCTCCAGGTGTGACCCCTTAAGAAAAACACGTGCTTCGGTTTGGGCACCCGGACAGTATCACATTCCTCACACAAATCAAATGAGATTTGTGCGGCACATACATATCTGGTGCTCCTTTGTACCAACGTGTATGTGTTAACGAAGTATTTAATCCTTTAACGATATTAGTCAAACTACTGATATTCATCGACCCAATCAAAAAACACCCCATAATCATCATATTAATCTATGATTTTAATCAAAGATCAAAACTTGGTTTTTGTTTATCATTATATGTATGTATGTATGTATGTATGTATGTATGTATGTATGTATGTGGGTATGTAGTGTAATTAGCGCTACATGTATCACTAGGATAGAAACATTACACATACTATGGGGAATGTATGTTATGTATATTGTTCAATAATGATCTGATCATCAAAAAAGGGATGGAATGTTAGTTTTTCGATATCATAGAAAAATATGAAAATTAGTCATACATTGTTACATGGATACACATACATTCATTTACGTACGTACGCACGCACGCACTCATACACACACGTACACCAATACACTGATCCTTTGAGAACCATAGATTGAATGCCAATAGACTATACACACATTCATAGACAGACATATACTTACCGAATTCTAAGAGAATACAAGTCATAGGAAGGACAACACCAACACCACCACCACCACCACCAACAACAACAACAACAACAAGGACAGTAACAACCAAACTCGTTGAATGATTGGTCAATTTGAGAATAAATAAAAAAGTTACGAACCATTGATTAGAACCAATTGGGTGTTTTGTTCTTCTTTCTAAAGAAGATCTACTATGAATTAGTAGTATCACTTGTTTTATATTCAATAGTCAATAGTTCATATTTATTTATTTTTTTAAATTTTCATTTATTCATTTAACTAAACCGATATACATAGCAACAATCAAATCATAGTGAACATTGATATTGACTTGGTTATATACTACTGAAATACAAAATTGGTGATCATTTGTAAGTCAATATTATTGTTGTTTTTTTAAAATTTTTTTTGTAAATATGTATGTTTATTAGTTGAAAGGTTTGTGGGGGGGAGAGGGTGGGAATCCCATGGGTGAGATCATGGATGTACACCGATGAGGAGTATTATACTAGGGCGAAATGGATGTTTATTTTCTTCAAGTTTTCAATGGTGGTCTAAATTTGTTCAAAGGGTGAATTCAACTATTGAAGTCACTACAATCTTCACCTGCTTTCTGATATTTCATAGTTGAATTCATTAGTGAATCTAAGCTGGAAGTACCATTTCGTTATAGTCTGAGATGACTCAATTATGTGTATTCCTGATCGTGCATATGTGGGACTTGAACCGAAGACTTTTGATCTTACATGTGAACCCTTAATTTGTACACCTCTGAAACGACATCCAAAAGTGTTATTGTCTAACAATTTTTGATAAAAATTTGATTTGAAAATATTTGAATTTGTTGATTGTTATCAATAGTTTTAGAACGAAATGACTGTCTAGGGTTTCAAGGTTTTCAATAGTGGTCTAACTTTATTCAACTGATGAATTCAACTATTGAAGTCATTATAATCTCCACCCCCCTTTCTGATATTTCATAATTGAATTCTTGAATGAATCTAAGCTGCTTGTACCATTTCGTCCTAGTCTGAGATGAATCAGCGGTATGTATCCACGATCGCGCACATGTGGGACTTGAACCGAAGACTTTTGATCTTAAATGTGAACCCTTAAAGTGTAGACCACTGAAACGGCATCCAAAAGTATCTATTTTAAAAGATTTGCATTCATTGACTGTTATCAATAGTTTTAGGAGTAAATTTGATTAGTCTCTATTCTGAATGAATATCATGATATTATTAACTATAGATATAAGTTTATGGTAGATTTTATAGATTATGTTTACCTAATGGAAGCTAATGTAATGAAGGAAACACCGGTGGGGACAATTGAATGTGTTTGACACGAAATTTACAGACTATCTCACTAAAATCTGATAACCATACAGTAATAGTTAGTTTGCCAACTATCAATCAATTGTCCCAATCTTGACTGTTCCTTCTGCAAATATTAGTCCATCGTCTCCGATTATTATTGTTCATGCATTTTCATACCAATTGTGCTTCGTTCCCGTTCTTTCCTTATCGATCTTCTATTGAAATACAGTCAATGCCTAACCATCACCATATACTACTTATGTGGATATAAGTAACCCATACCACACTAAGACATATGCTTCTTTCTATTTACAATCAGTCAACTGCCAATATACCGGATACATTCCAGCGTTCCAAAATACATTCTATGCCTGACCATCACTATATACAACTTATGTAGATATAAGTAACCCACATCACACTGAATTTGTTTATAGTATTTGACTTTATCAGTAGGATTCAAGTATATCTAACTAACAAATACCCAATAGAATGACAAATACAACCAGAATTCCACTCGTACATACATGCTACGTTTATTATAGATTTATGTAAAGACATAAAACCGTTTTGAACAAGAAATATTTTAGACAGTCGTTTATGAAACATTAGTTATATATTTTTATAATTGAAATTATGAGTCGATCCACGAAATTGAGCAACCCGGTGGCGGGATCGTGGATATGCACTGTTGAGGAGTCCTAAACTATGACGAAATGGCCATCCAGTGCTTCCAGGTTTTCCATGATGGTCTAGGTTCAATTGACGCATGATTTCAATTATAAAACTACTAAAATCTCCACAATGCCCCCCTTATGATTAGTCATGTAAATTATGAATATGATTCTTTATTGACTTCAAGGGAAGTCCTACTCATTCATTTCTCTCAACCGGGGTGTTGTTTACGAAATTGAGAAGAAGAAAAGCGAATATCCGGCGCTTTAACTGCCTTCGTGAACACGGAAAGTCTATCCAGGGGAGTCGGGAAACCCTGATTCAAAACCAATGGTGCACATGGGCTCCAGTATCCTGAATGAAAAAAATGGCGTATGAATCAATCGTTGGTCACCGACTACCATGGGACTGCATCTCCTTACGATGCTCCACTGCCTACTGGATCAGACCTTTAGCTCAGAGTCTCCAGGTGTGTCCCCCTAAGAAAACTACCTGCTACAGTTTGGGCACTCAGGTAGTATCACAGCCCTCACACAAATCAAATGAGATTTGTGTGGCGCATCAGGTGCCCCTTTTTACCAAATATTTATTTGTTTAAATAAAATAAACAATGATAGAGTGATCAATTACTCCAAGAGATTGAAGGATATCCTCTAATGTTATAAACAATTTTCCATATTATCTTAAGGAAGAATCAATTAATTCCGTACAATTGACTTTAACTATTAGTATCTAAGTACATTTCGGATATGTTTCTTCTTTTGAAATTGAAAAATAATATTGATCCATAAGTTCACTTGAACTCAGTTACCGAGTGCTGATCGATGTATAGTCTATTTAATCCTCTCATTTTAATGTTAGTGTACTCACTCATCAACATGAATAGAATAGAGTTTTTTGAACTTAAAATAGGAAAACATAAAGTAACTGTCTTCTGACCAGTTAAAGATGGTTTATCATTCAAGAAAAATTAACATAGGAAGGATGAAAACGTTTTCTATCACGTTCATTCCTGATATTCATGCATAATGCAGGTTAGGTGTATAAATTTCAGAGCCAAAATCTAGTGAAGTATACATTTAACGTCAATCGATTCTAGCCAAAAAGTTATATACTGTAGAAAATGGAAGATGGTCACATAATATAATGAATTGAATAAAATGAGACATGTACACTACTGAGTTGTTGCTTAGTGCACAAAAGATTAAGCTATGACATCTGTGACTAAAGATCCTGAGTTTGGTTCTTGATGGACTTATGAGTGTTTACAGCTACAGAGCCCTATACTAGAACGAAACAACAATCCAATGATTGATGGTTTTCAGTTTTTGTCTAGTGAGAAGCAGTGACCAGTGGAGTTCAACCAGGTCTGTTGTGAGATAGTAACTCACTGAAGACAATGATGGATGTGTTGTTCAATTTTGTGGATCGGTTGAAGTTAGATATTACCGCTGTTGGATGCCTGTCGAGGCAGTGGTCTGGATGTTAAATGCCCACGCACGAAACTGATAGGTCCTGGGTTGTAATCTCATGAGGCGGGATAGTGGATGGGCACTGCTGAGGAGTCCCTTAATAAGAAGAAACAGCCGTCCAGTGCTTCCAGGTTTCCCATAGTGGTCTGGCTTGAATTGATTCGTGATCTCAAAAATATCCAAAAAAACCACTTCTGATATACTTAGATCAATCCGTAATCAAGTGTTCTTTTTTTAAAAAAATTGATAATCACTGATGAAGTCTGATATCAAAAAGTTTAAGCAAAAACAACTCAGAGTCGATTGATGGATTCTTCATTTGTTTCAATGTACCTTAACATCGGATAATAAAGAAAGCGGTTACTATGATTACTTACTGATTTCCTCAAACTTTGATAAGAATAGCATTGAATCCAATGCAATCAATGATGAATCTAATGACTACTTACCACATATGATTTGATCCTCGAATGTCAGAGTTGAGTTACATCTCATATATATATATATATGAAGTAAAGAAAGAATTCTGAAGGATCTTACAGATTCAAAAAAGTTAAAACTTTAGAAATACTAGAGGATGTACAAGAATGAACTTGTTGTCCTTCCTGTTTTCAGAATCCAGATGAACAAATTATGGAGTAAAATATCTTAGGAAACAAACATTTGATAATATGGTCTTAGGGTGAAGTCGAATGGTAGTTAGCAATTATCCTAAAAGAATCATGTCATTATCATAAAATTTGAAATCCCCTTTTTTCGTCACTATTCAACATTTTGCAACTAACCCTGAGTCAGTCAGTCACAACGTAGAACTTCGTACGTACCTACGTACATTAGTTCGAGTTGCCATACCATATTAGCACAGAGATGGAGTTGTCGATTCAAATCCCATAGTGGTTGAAGTATTCAGAGTATAAACAGTAATCCGAAAGATAAGAGTTTGAAGATGTTATTGAAGGAGTATAATCCAGTGAAATAAACTTTGAAAAAGAAGAAAAGGATAGAGACATGAGGAATTCAGAAGATTAGAATTTGGCAGAACACATAGAGTGGATGTTCTGCCCTACCCTGAACCAGATATGATTTCCATAAACTAATAGGAATGAAAGGTTGAATGAAAATTGTTCAATGGTAATATCTCTGACTGAGATTTTAAATCTTTTGGAAGGTATCAGTTATTTCTAACCTTCTTATTTGACTACTTCACATATATCTTATTGGTAATTGTTTTCTATCTAGTGATTAAGTTCTTAGATCATACAGCATTATGAGAAACAAATAACCATTGAAAATAAGATCAATTATTCATTATTATTATTTAGCATTTATTTGAACATATAAATATTGGTACAAAGAGGGTATGGAATACATATGTGCCACACAGGTCAATTGACTTGTGGTGTGGACTGTGTTACTGACCGGGTGACTAGACGGAAGTTAGTGGTTTTCTTAACAGGTTACACCCGTAGACATAAACCTAAAAGTCTGATCCACAAGGTATTGGAACAACATCAGGAGATACAGCTCCATGGTAGCCAGTGACCAATGATTGATTTATACACCTTTTGTTCTTTCAATATCCTGCAGCATATGTGCGCTGTTAGTATAAAATTGTGGTTTACCAACTCCTTCATATCCACCAAATCGTTTAAGCATCAGATATTCACTTTTCGTCCTCTCAATTTCGTAAACAACACCCCACCACTACAAGACAGCATTGAGTAGGACTTCCCGGGTGGTGATTGTATACGCGTGGCCGTGTGAGAGCATTTGAAGAGCTGAAGTAAACTCTCCTAATTCTCTGTCGTACCAGGGTATTTTGGTTATAGTCAATATTACTTTAAAATCTTTCAATTCTGGTCTTTTTTTTAACTGAATTTTTTTATCAGTAGGGGTTTCGTGGATAATATAGTAATATCAGTAGTTGAGATCATGAGTCAATAGAAGCTAAATCACCATGAAAAACCTGGAAGCACTAGATGGTAACGCACTGAAAAAATTGGTGGCTGTGTCACTCAATTTCGTGGATTGGTTAAAGTTAGACATTAACACCGTTAGATACTAGCTCAGTGGTCTAGAGGTTAGGCAATGGACGACCATGACCAGTGGAGTCCAACATATGTCTGTTGTGAGGCAGTAACTCACTGAAGATAATGGTCGACAGTTGCTCCACTTTGTGGATTGGTTGAAGTTAGGCATTAACCACATTGCATGCCGACTCAGTGGTCTGGAGGCTAAGCGTTCGCACAGGAGACTGATAGGTCGTGGGTTAAAATCTCGCGAAGCGGGATCGTGGATGCGCACTTCTGAGGAGCCCCACAATAGGACAAGACAGCCGTCCAGTGTTTTCAGGTTTTCCATGGTGATCTAACTTCAATTGACTCATGATCTCAACTATTGAATCTATTTATCTTCACAATCATAATCTATCATATAAGTTAAGTTAAACCTTAATTTATCTCATTAAATTGAACAATATACACTTGTTTTTTTGTCTCATAGTTACTAATGACTTCTTTTCTTTAATAACAGTAAGAAAAGAAAAAAAAGAAAAAAAGGGAACATCCATTTTTTTTTGTATTTGACAAAAGAAAAACAAAAAAAAAGATTTTTTCCCTAATTTTTTTTCTTTTTTTTTAATTTAAGGGGTGTAATTTTCACCATGAATATGATTCATCATTGACATAATGGTACATTTAAAATACACCCAATTAAAAGTGTTTTGTTTTGTTTTTGTTTTAATGAGCATTCAAATGGGGATTGAGTTCACTTTTTTTCAATTAGGAACGTTGATCATTGAATTGTTTCTTCATCTATATACATGCATACATACATACCTATATCACTTATCTTTACCTAGTTTTAATGACTCATTATTTGTTTTAATTAGATGTAACTATCAGGACATAGTAACTAAATGGATAAGGTGATGACATTTTAAACGAACAGCATTGGGTTTCAAGTCTCAGAGTTAACATCAACTTTGAGAGTCAAGTATATCCAGTTGATGAGTCTAAAACTAAGGACGAAAGGCATGTGTCAAATTGAATTCTATTGCTATCCATTTTAAATCTTAGAGTGAATATCAACTTTGGGGTTAAAAGTATATCCGGTTGATGAGTCTAAAACTAAGGACGAAACGGATGTGTCAAATTGGATTCTACTGCTATCCATCATCAATCTTTGCTTAAGGTAATATTGAATCAATCGATACAGGATGCCTATATATATATGCCAATTACAGTCTTGAACATCAAGTAAACAATACCAAATGAATTAAGATGTATCTTAGTTATAGTTGTATATTAGAAATAAGGTTAATAGTCAAGTTGAAGTGTTTACAATTATCTCTTATATCCATTTTCTTTAATTTCCTGTATATATAAATTTGTAAATATTTTATTGTTTTAATTAATTCATTTATAAGTGACTGGCTTGATGAGGTATTTCTTGGAGTTCTAGTGAGAAGTAGTGACCAGTTGAGTTCAAACAGGTCTGTTGTGAGATATTAACTCAATAAAGACATTGTTAGATGTGTCACTCAATTTCGTGGATCGGTTGAAGTTAGACATCAACATCGTTGGATGCCGGTAGGGTCAGTGGTCTAGAGGTTAAATGCTTGCCCGCGAAACGGATAGGTTCTGAGTTCGAATCTTGTGAGGCGAGATCGTGAATGCGCACTGCTGAGGAGTTCCACAATAGAACGAAAAGGCTGTCTAATGCTTCCAGGTTTTCCATGATAGTCTAGCTTTATTCAACTCATGAATTCAATTATTGAAATTAATATTATAATCTTCAACCCCCCCCCTCTTTCAGATAATAATTACTTCTTAATTACATCAACTTATGATCACATGGTTAATTTTAATTATAACCTTATAATACTTAAGTTATAAGGAAATTAGAATTTTGATAGTTAACCATGTTAAATTCTTTGTTACCCTGGATACTATTCTAACATTGAACATCTATGTCAAATATAAGATAATTATCACTGATCATGTCGATTGGTGGATTGTATATTGACTGATACTGGTCATGTGAATGATTGTATTATAGTATGTTATGCAGATGGTACATTGTTCTCCTATCAGATCTGAGGCTAATGTAGATTCACAATAATCTAACAAGTAGATACCATAGAAATTAATTTGATGAAATTAAAGTAATTTACTCATTTTCGGTAATCATATTACTTACTTACTTACGTCTGTTACTCCCAATGGAGCATAGGCCGCCGACCAGCATTCTCTAACCCACTCTGTCCTGGGCCTTCCTTTCTAGTTCTACCCGCCTGTAGCTCCTCCGGGGGCCACTTTTGGTCCCAAGCCCGATTACAGGAAGAGGGTTGGGCATGGGGTTAGCGATCCCATCCCGTAGAAAACCAATTCGCTAAAAAAAACGCTAACCAGAAAAAGGTTTATTCGGTAATTATGTAAATCCAGTTTGATAATTAGAATTGAAACATTACAAAGTATCACTATGAAGGACTGTTTCAATAGATGATGTCTTGAAGGAGAACAATGGAGAGTCTTTATTCTGTTCGATCAAAGGTTCAAGTATTTTTTTAAATTTATACTCGCTTAGATTATTCCATTGTTGGTTTATTTCATTGAAATTTGATCAGTCTTGATTTGCATATGTGTATTCTGTGAGGATTGATTCAATGTAGGTGTTATAAAAAAAGTTTTAAAAAATAGGTGGACTGAGGTTAGCAGTAGACCATGGGATAAGCATTTCCCTATGTTTGAAGCTCTCTTTGGTTGGATGGACCCATATCTGTGTTCATGATCACTCTGGGACTCGAACCCAGCACTTGTAACTGAATGTATCATCCATTCAGCAATTGAGCCCTGTTTAAACTTCTGGCCCATCATTTTTACAAACATCCATCTATTTCGATAAATTACACCGTTTTAGATTTTGCTAACCAGTGGAGTTCAACCACGTCTGTTGGGAGATAGGAACTCACTGAAGACATTGGTAGATGTGTCGCTCAATTTCGTGGATCGATTGAAGTTAGACATTAACACTGCTGAGTGCCGGTCAAGTCAGTGGTCTAGAGGTTAAGCGTTCACGCACTAGACTGATAGATCCTGGGTTCAAATAGCGCGAGTCTGGATCATGGGTGCGCACTGCTGAGGAATCCCATACTAGGACAAAACAGCCATCCATTGCTTCCAGGTTTTCCACGATGGTTTAGCCTGAATTAACTCAGGATTTTAATCATAAAAAACTTCTAGTTATATTTATTAAGTAAATGTACTTATACACATTCAGAAAACATAATCTACAGAATGTCTAATTACAGAGAAAATGAATAAGTACCACAACAGTAGTTCTTTGGAGGAACGTCAAACGGTTGTATTAGAATTGATACATTAGATAGATACATCGACAGAAATAGAGATCTTATTGAACCAAAGCTGACAATCAACATTTAAAGATTAATATTAATGACCATTTTATCACTGTCCGCAAAATCTCTTTGAGAAGTCTACTAATTGAACGTTGGATTCCGTTCCTAAGCTCTTCTAGTAACGTCCGGGCTAAATCTACACAGCAGCTTGAACACGAGAGGAAAGGAACGAAATATGAAAGAAGATGCTTTAGTTAGAAGCTTCGTTCCTGTGCAAAAAATCCAGGGTTTTTGCAGCATTATAGAAGGCTTTCGGTTTCCGAATAATTCTGGAACTCTACTAAACATAGTAGCAGTAGTAGTAACCATCCGATTAGAAACGTGATACATGGCTTTTCACTTACTAGATGTTTATGGCAAAGCTTCTATTGAATGGTATTTGGATAACATGTTTCTCAGTGTTTTCAGAGCCGTTTTTTGAGGGATTTTCTGGATCCCCTTAACACTTTCTGTATATACTTTCTGAATATTTACAAGTTAACTGCATATCAGACTTAATTTTTGCCTAAATGTTGTATAGTTTATAATAAACATTGATTACTGAAATCAAACCTTTCAGTTCTAAATAGGGCGAATAAAATTACTTTGTTTATTGGAAGTATTGATCTGATTATAATTCACGGACAACCTTTGAGTGACGCTAAGGTGACTTTGAGAGTGTCCACCTAACAACTAGGACGTAAAGGGGGATACAAATCCGTATAAGAAATTAGAATTATGATATACAGTTGATGGTTCAGGTAAGGAATTAGATTCATGGTTTTCATCACAAACTGATATCAATGATAATGCCAAAATGGTATTGTGCCAAATGGATGAATGTATTTCATGCCAAAATCCAAGACTTGTTTCTCTTATATCTTCACCCCATTGCACAAGCGAATGGCTATCAGAACTCAGTAGCTGAGTGGATAACACGATGGCGTTCGAAACGAACGATACTGGGTTCGAGTCCCAGAGTGAACACACCAACTCTGAGATGCAAGTACATCCAGCTGACGAGTCCTAAACAGAACGAAATGCGCATCCTGGATTCCACTGCTAGCCACTATCCATCATAGTATTATGTTTGTTTTGGGTCTTGTTCAATGCTAAACAGATCATGTTGACTAAATTTAAATGTGACCATTCATCTAAGTGACTGAATATCGTGTACATCAGTTATAGTCTCACCGAAATGGTTTATAGACTGGGTTCTATTTGCTTTTTAACTGTTGCATTTTCAAATGTACTCAGGTCATATCTCTTATTCAAATAAACTAATATAAACAGAACAAAAGGTGAAGTAATTAGAGCATAACAAACGTCTAGTGATAATACATTATTATATAGAAAGGTAATGATATGAATAAATTTCAATTTCAGTGTTTGTATATCTATGCAATTCATTATTGACAATTAATTTTTCTGGTTGTCGTGTTCTTTTAGCGAGTTGGTTTTCTACGAGATAGGGTCGCTAACCCCATGCTTAACCCTCCTCCTTTATCCGGGCTTAGGAACGGCAGTAGCACCCGGAGAAGGAGCTACAGGCGAAGTTATTATTGACAATAAGTTAGATTATTATCAGAAGTGGGTATTGTGAAGATTTTAAGTAATTTTTATATAGTTGAAATCATGAGTAAATTGAAGCTAGACCACCATAGAAAACCTGAGAGCAGTGGATGACCGTTTCGTCCCAGTATGGGATACCTCAGGAGTGCGCACCCATGGTCCGACTACACGCTATTCAAACCCAGGACCTATCAGTCTAAGGCATGAACGCTGACCCTACCGGCATCTAACGGTATTAATGTCTAACTTCAATCGATCCACGAAATTGAGCAACACATCTACCAATGTCTTCAGTGAGTTACTATGTATTAACAAACCTGATTGAACTCCACTGGTCACTGCTTCTCATTAGAACTCCAGGAACTACCTCTTGAAGTCAGTCACTAGTGAGCATATGTTAAAGGTTTTATTGAATTAATTGTCTAGTATATTGTATTTTTCGTTCATATTTCAGTGAAATCATCTCAAATACAAACATATTTTGAAGTAATTCACTTATAAATTGGATGATCAAATATGCCATCGCCTACAACACAAACAGGTAGGTCTTACAATGATGATACTTAATTGTTGGTTAGTAACAGATCAATACATTATATGTTTATATAGTATGATATATCGGACATAGACAACTTCATATGTAGCATATATGTATATCTGTTCTCATAACCATGAACAGAGTGACAAGAATAACGATTAGAACGGAAGTTAAGCAACTGGAAATAATTATAGTACCAAATGTAATGAACAAAGATTAGGGGGGCGGGTTAAACGGAACTACATATTGTATGGTTCGAGTCCCAGGGTGAACATCAACTCTGAGATGCAGGTACATCCAGCAGACGAGTCCCAAATAGGACGAAACACGCATCAAACTAGATTCCACTGCTAGCCACTATGTATTGTGCAAAATTATACAATGCATTTATAAACTATGAAAACAATATGTTGAATACACCATATGCATATATTCCTTAAATGATCCCTTACAAACTATATTGTTCCTTCATTACTATTGCTCCCCCGAATACTTTTGTTTTTTTCTCTCCTCTTCATTTTCCTCTACTGACAGTAAGAATCCTATTTCTCCAGACATACTACTTATATATATCCGTATATGTAGCACAAATATAACGCTTCTGAGACAGTAACACCAATCTCCAGTTAAATCACACCAAAATTTCAGACAACAGTTCAAGACTAATGTGTAGCGAACCTTGCATATCAGTGTTATTCATTCAATAGTTATTGACTTTACGGACTGCTGCAATGTGTTGAATTACCACCCTTGACTAGAAAACATTGCTTGTTGATGTAGGTGGTGGTTGAACACACGTTCCAACCACTTCATTTAACGAATATCTACTACATCAACTGATTGGCAATCTTTACTTAATCTTGTGTATATATAGCTGGGAGCAGTCATTCAAACGTTTCTTGCTAATTGATATACCGTACCATAACGTATTGACAATTATCACAGTCAGTATCAGGGATAGAGTGCTATTCAAATCACTATCATTTAATCTTAAAACAAATATCTTTGCTATACTTATTATGAATAGATGTTTTCAGAAGGGGTTTTGTGGAGATTGTAGTAATTTTATAGAGTTGATATCCTGAATCAATTGAAGCTAGACAACCATGGAAAACCTAGAAGCACTGGACGGCCGTTTTATCCTATTGTGGGACTCTTCAGCAGTGCGCATCCACAATCCAGCCTGATGAGATTCGAACTCAGGACCTATCAGTCTCTCACCAGAGCACTTAAACGATAGACCACTAAGCCGGTATCTAACGGCATTAATGTCAAACTTCAACCAATCCTCGAAATTGAGTAGCCATTCACCAATAACATCAGTGAGTTAATATCCCCAACAGACTTGTTTGAACTCCACTGGTCACTGCTTCTCACTAGAACTCCAGGAAATACGGCCTCAAGTGCTTCCAGGTTTTCCATGGTGGTCTAGCTTCAATTGACTCATGATCTCAACCCAATAAATGTTTTCTTTCAAATGAACAATAGATCTACCAATAATTTATGATGAATGCATCATTGAAATTCCGAGACCGAAGGTCTTGGGTTCAAGCCCCACGTACAAGATCATGAGTGCGCACTACTGACGAGTCCTATACTGGGACGAAACGACCATCCAGTACTTCCAGGTTTTCAATGGTCGTCTAATTTTCAAGATCACGTTTGGAGTCAACTTTTTTTCTTCAAAATTAACTTATATTACTAACCATAGGAAACTGATCATTTGTTTTTCTTCTTTTATTAAAACCATATTTCATTTAAACAAATAAACAATTAAATCATTAAAAGTCAATGTCAGTAATGGTTCAAATTGTGATGATCTATTGAATAATGGTAATAATATTGAATTCTTGAAAAAACATTTACCTCATGTGGATTTTGAAACGGGTTTAAAACATCGCAGTGAGTGACTATTACTACTACTAATACTACTATAATACTATTACTTATACTACTACTACTATTAATACCACTAACACTATTACTTATACTACTACTACTACTATTAATACTACTAATACTACTATTACTAATACTACTACTAATACTACTAATACTAATACTTATACTACTAATATAACTAATATTAACCTTAATCTGCATGTATGCATGTATTTGTGTGTACATTATTGCATGTTGATGTCTATATGATTATGTAATAATGCCTATGCTATTCTATTGGATCTGATTCATTTTAATTCTTGATCGATAGATGAAAATATGATTTGGTTTTATGAAATGTTTTTCATTGATTGAAATCGATAATCAACAAATTAGGTATTGATTTTATTAATTGATTGATCAGTAAACAATAAACAGTATTATGTTTGATGTTTGTTTGATGTTTAGGTCTGCAACTGGTCAGTCTTTTAGTGGCAGTTGCAGTCCTAAAGATCGATGGGATGATTCAAAACAAACAATACTAAGTGAATTCAAACTTTACCCCATTGCACAAGCAAGTGGCTATAAGGAATTAGTAGCTAAGTGGATAACGCGATAGCGTTTGTAATGAACGGTACTGGGTTAGAGACCCAGTGTGAACATTCAGCTGACGAGTCCCAAATAGGACGAAATGCGTGTCAAACTGGATTCCACTGCTAGTCACTATCCATCATAGTATTATGTCTGTTTAAGGATTTGTTTAGCGCTAAACAGATCATGTTGACTAAATTTAAATGTGACCACTAATCTTAGTGACTTAATATTCAACGTACAACATAATACAATAATTCGATAGTCGGTGATAGTCAACAGGAAGTTTTGGATATTCGTCAGTAAAGTGTATTTTTAATCTTGAGGAATCAGTGTTCCTCGGTTGTACATATTACTGAAGAATGTTAAATAGCACTAAACCTAGGTTTAGAGTTTCATCTTTATTAATTTCAGCATCTTAACGTATACTGACTTTGTTCAGATAAATGCTGAAATCAAGGAACCTGTGAACAGTGTAGAACTGTTCAACAATGCATATTCAAGATCGAATCAATGACTGAACTTAAAAAATTTTAGATGATACAGTGAGATCCTGACTATTACACAAATGAACTGGAATGAAACGATTCATATGTCTTATTTCAGTCAATTCATTGACAATAAGTGACTATCATCCATTGACTTTTGTCGTATTTATCTGAATTTCGACATGAGTTAAAGTTCACTAGTCATGACTTCAACTTAAACTCTAGATCCAGTTTGAAAGGAAATATGTGCCATCAATGATAGTGACTGATGACAGAGGAATATTATATACTGGATTTCCAATCAATGATCTAAAAGTGACTGGCTCATTGAACTAGTGATAAAATATCAAATACTCACTATTGAAGGCTTCCATAGAAAAAGAGCTAGATCATGAGTCAATTGAAGGTAGACCACCACGGGA
Source organism: Schistosoma mansoni (assembly GCF_000237925.1). Taxonomy (NCBI): domain Eukaryota; kingdom Metazoa; phylum Platyhelminthes; class Trematoda; order Strigeidida; family Schistosomatidae; genus Schistosoma; species Schistosoma mansoni. The sequence goes on along the minus strand of NW_017386027.1, from coordinate 775,879 downwards.
AACCTGAAAGCACTGGACGACCATTTCGTCCTATTATGGGACTCCTCAGCAATGCGTATTCACTATCCCGACTTGCGAGACTCGAACCCAGGACCTATCGGTCTTACGCGCGAACGCTTAACCTGTAAACCACTGACACGACCGGCATCCGATGGTGTTAATGTCTATCTTCAAATAATCCTAGAAATTTAGCGACACATCCACCAATGTCTTAATTGAGTTACTATCTCATTATCTCAACTATTGAAATGAAAATTAAATACTTTAGTTCATTTATTTCTGTTCTGGAACAGTCCCAAATATCTGATAAATTAACCTTGATTAATTCATTTATTATCTCTTTTTAAAGATTTTATAGTTCATTATGTCAAATTGTTTTATATGTAGATCATATTTGATTGATGATCATGATCATGATCAAGATCATGATCATCTATTTAACTTGACCCCCTTTGAAAAATGTTTAACCCATAGAAACCACTTTATTTCGGATACAAAACACTGAAACTATTTGTATAGAAGTGATTTATCTTTTTATTTTAACTGTAAGATCTACTTTATTATTTCTGTTTTATGGCCGATTTGATGTGGTTTATTTGTGATCGATTACAGAAAAGGATGAGTTGTTCTATTTAAAATTAAAGATGAAGTTTCAGTGTTCAAATTTTGTGTGTAACAATATTTGATAAAGGATCTTAGGTTATTGATGAAGAGTAAGCTATTTTGCATAAGCTCCCAAAATGTCCTGGTAACGGCCGAGAGTGTGGAAGGTCAGCTCTCCCGCTTGAAATGATCTCTCATAGCCACGTGGATATCAGAACTATCAGGAAAGTCTTACTCACTGTCTTCTTTTGGCCACAGTGTTGGTTATTAAATTAAGAGAACGAAAAGAGAATATCTGGCACTTTAAGGGGTTTGGTGGATACGGAGGGTCCACCTAAGTGAGTTGAAAAACCCTTATACCAAACCAATGATGCACATAAGCTCCAGTCGCCTGAGAGACGAAATGGAGTATGAACCTATTGTTGGTCACCGGCTGCCTTGAGACTGAATCTCCTAGCATTGCTCCACTGCCTAGTGGATCAGACCATTAGGTTACAGGCTCCGGGTGTGGCCTCAAACGAAAACCACCTGCTTCTGTCTGGGTACCCGGGCAGTATCATAGTCCATACAAAACTCAAGTGAATTGTGTGGCGCATATGTATTCGGTGCCCCTTTGTATCAATATTTATATGTTCAAATAAATAAATAAGTAAATACGTAAGCACCAAATGTTTTGGTATTGATTCCTGGACGAATTAGTGTTACACATTATAGTTTTATGATGAAACTAAAAATTTCTTCAATACCCTATGAATTTCTAATTGGTTTCTAATCAAATTCAATCTATGTCTGGTGGTTAGAGGTAGGCAGAAGGAAGTCCTGAATTTTCGTTTTATGCTAGCTGGCCTTCGTCATTATAACGCTTGCATTGTGGAGTTATTTAGGCGATTCGTCACATTGCAACTTGATAGATGAAATGCGAACAACACTAAAAGACCTGGTGAACGTCATATTCATCATTAGTTAGTAATAAATCGGGCGTAAACATTTCAGGTACACAGGAAGCCAGTTGAGACTAAAGTATTTCAACAGTAATGATTCAAATTATGAATCTGGATGATTACAGTTCAAATCCCATACAAGCATCAATCCTTTGAAGGCAGAGCCTAATCAACTAGCTACACATAAACCCCTTAGTTCTGATATACTCTAGTATGTTAATAAGAGAAAGGATATACACATGATTAATTGTGTCAATGATTAATATATTCTTGATAATATAATCCAGAAAAAGAAAAAAAACAGAACTCGGTAACAACATCTATGAAGAATTTTATTATATTTAAATGATAGAAAAGTAGTTTAATAAGGGAAATGAACTTTCTACCTATCTTACTTCATTACACTTCATGTATAACTATGGTAACATGACCTGAATGAAATAACACTTTGTTATATATATGTATAGAGTGATAGGAAATAGGTTGTTTTTTTCTGGTATGAATTTAAGCAAGCAAGATCACTTACATACTTAATTAATTACGCCTGTTACACCTCATCGAGTAACATAGGCCACCGATCAGCATTCTCCATCGAACTCTGTTCTTGACTAGCTTCTGTTGGTCCTTCACGACTTCCTGACTGGAGTCCGAGAGATGGTGCAACACAGTGGCTAGAGACGTTATCAGATATGGCTTGGAATAGAAGTCAATGGCGATCCTACTGTAACCTTCTTTTACTTTCTTCATAAAGAGTGGTTATAACCTCCTTAAGTGAGAGAGCTCTTCTGGTTGTACATTTCAGTTCCCCTCACCATTACTTTTTTTAATGCATCTTACCTCTTTCTCTTCTAATTTTGATTGTTTTGTGTGGCGCATATATATATCTGGTGTCTCCTTGCACCAATATTTATGTGTTTAAATAAATAAGTAAATCAATAATAAACTGTTCTTGACAATCCTCTCCAGTTCTTTACAGTTGCTATTCATCCTCTTTATATGTACTTCTAATTACCGATACAATGTGTCCTTTGATCTTCCTCTTTTCTGTTTCCCTTCAGGATACCAAGTTAGAGCTTACCTGATGATGCCGTTTGACGATTTTTATAACGTATGTCCTATCCATTTCCATCGTCGTATCCTAACTTCCTCCTCATCAAGAGGCTGTTTTGTTCTCTCCGACAGAAGGCTGTTGTCGATAATATCCGACCAACGGATATTGGGTATCTTGTGTAGATAGTTGTTTAGAAATACTTGTGCATTGTTATTGATAGTGGTGGTAGTTCTCCAAGTTTGAGCTCCATACGGTAGAACTGTCTTCATATTCGTATTGAAGATTGTGACTTTGATATTGGTTGACAGTTGTTTTGAGTTTCATATGTTCTTCAATTGTCGGAATGCTTTCCTTGCTTTGCCATTTACATCTGTATCAGATCCTCCTTGTTCATCGATGATACTGTCCAAAATATTCTAGAGGGATCTATTAAAAATTTTAGGGTTAACAAAGAATTGATTTTCATAAATGAAATCATGAGTCAATTGAAGCTAGATCACCATGGAAAACCTGGAAGAACTGGACGACCGTTTCGTCCTATTGTGGGACTCCTCAGCAGTGCACATCAACGATCCCCCACCTTACGAGATTCGAACCCAGGACCTACCAGTCCTTCTGAAAGATTTGATCTATCAAATGGATAGTATAATAGTGAAGTACTATTCTGAGCATACATACTCAGCATCGACTTGATTTCAACGAGAAGTGATATTGTTTTTGAAGAAAGGCATTTCATAAAGTGTGAATCTAGTTGGACTTGATCACCCTTGTCATCTCCAGTGTAAATAATGAAATGATTTCACAAATTATATTCAGTTCCAGGAATGCAACGTCATTAGAAAGAAACGTTCACATAGTTTAGAGATCCTGAAACGGAATTTGAACTCTGTTTTGGTGCGTCTTAAGTTCAGTACGTTTACAGTACGTTTCAAAGTTTTAGTCTGGTAGTGTAATGAACGAACATACGGATAGTGACAACCAATTGATTGTTGAATATAAAATTACAGAATACCTTCGTAAAATACAAGAACCATACATTAAATACTTCATTTGTGAATCTTCCGACAGTTATCCCTCACGTTCTGTATGATTCTTCCAATGCACTATCCCTTTCTATTTACCTTTCTGTCTTCTTTAACTCAATCTTCTTAATCTTCCACTGCTAAGTTTCCTACTTGTCCTTATTTAGCATAAGTAGCACACACCATATATATATATAGCTAGACTTATTCACATAGATTCACTTCAGGTTCTTTCTTAGGAATCACCTTACTTATCATTAATCAAGCTTTTATCCATTCATTTAAATGGAAAGATCATATTCATTTAGAGTACATGTTCAGCTGTCTTCACATCATCATCGTGAATGAATTCACGAGTGTTAACTAGTGTCAAACTTCGTTTCAATGTTTCTTGTAAATTATCATTAACTAATAAGCTTGATAATTATACGCTGTCGTGTTGAGTCACTTGGACTGTGGCGAGTAATTGTGCTTTATTACAGAATTCCAGAGTTCTTTCAGAAATTGTGAATCCTCCATCAATTGTATCGATCTTTATCGTTCCTCCATTGTTATTACGATTATCCTCTGTTCCCATTCTCTTCAATTCGATCTTTCCAACTTTCTACTGCCAAGTATTTGATTTCTGATTGATACTACATACTACTTATATTTGTCAACATTAAGTAGCATCCTACCAGCCATATAGAATGGTGAAGCCTAGTAGGCCCTTCTGGAGAAGAGTTCTACATCGAAGCACGGCACAACTACCAGGGTGGGATAGCTGTTTCTACACTACTTACGCAGAACCATAACATAACACTCACAACCCATTTTTTTTTCATCTTTTTGTTTTTGTTTGGGAAGACTCATTTTTATTTTACCACTCTTTTGAACCTTCAGTAATTATGCAATGACTCTTTGTAGTATTCGTAATCGTTCTCGGGTGTATTGGTAGAGTGGTTGATTAGGCCGATCTCCACCACCCGGATCACCGCACACGTTAGTTCATTCAAGCAGTCCCATGATCCAAGAGGCACGACGAGAACTTCCCATAAAATAATCCATAAGACATCGAAAATCGATTAGACTATAATTTATTACCATACAATTCGTATAACTTACATTAGGACATTTTATACGTAATCATTATCGATCAATAATCAATATCGATTTGTCCAAGACTGTTATTATTCTTTTTCCAGTAAAAAAAAAGAATACTCGAGAAGGAATATTATCGATCTAGAACGTGGATTATCGATTTTTTTCTTCTATCTATTCTAAATCTTTTACATTCAATATGTAATAATTGGCTTTCAGTTAAAATACACTATTTCTCCTTTATTCTCAAAGTTCCATCAACATTGATAATCATAATTTTATAGTTGAAATCATGAGTCAATTAAAGTTGGATCACCGTGGAAAACTTGGAAGCACTGAATGGCCTTTTCGTTCTACTGTGGGATTCCTCAGCAGTGCGTATCCACTATCCTGCCTCACGAGATTCGAACTCAGGACCTATCAGTCTCCCGTGCGAGCAATTAACCTCTAGACCACTTAGCCGCCATACAACGGTGTTAATGTCTCACTTCAACCAATCCATGAAATTGAGCGCACTGTTGAGGAGTCCCACAGTAGGACTGAACAGCCATCCAGTGCTTTCAGGTTTTCCATGGTGGTCTAACTTTAATTCACTCATGATTTCAACCATTAAATTACTCAAAAATTTCCACAAAACCCCCTTCTGATAATGAAAAATATTCTAATTTCATAACTCGTTATGCAATCGATCACTGCTTCACCTAGTTTTATCTTGCAGTTTAGCGAATACATTTCTGCGATAAATCTGTGATGAATACAAACCATAATTAAAACCAATCTCCACAAGACCGTTTGAGCTAAATTATGACATTTTCATAGTATAAATAAGTAACCAACCGTAGATAGATCACCGCTTAAAATCGTAAAGCATTGGGTTCTTTCCAGTACATAGCTCTTCAGCAGTGTCAGCCCCTCATCCGAGAAACCAACATAGGACCGTCAATCTCACATACGAACACTTAACTTTTAAACTACTGAACTGACATCCATCAATCTTAATGTCTAACTCTAGTCAATTTACGGTAGATTGTGGGTGAATACTACTGAGATGTCATATACTAGAATGAAACGCCTCTTAAGTGTTCCTTAGTTTTCAATCACACTCCAGCTGTGATCAATAGTTGACTGAAAATTTGTCATGGCACTAGGAGATTTAATATTTTGTGACGTATCTCTGATTGATCCTAAAGGGTATTGATTCTTTCAAAAAAATCATTTACTCTTTATTTTACCTTCAATTAATAGAAATCCCTTTCTTTGAAACTACTATGGGATTCACTTAGTATTGTTTGTTTGAATCTTCCAATTGATGTTTAGGACTGTGACTGGTCAGTCGCTTATTGGCACATGTGCATACTATGCGTAATGCCTCGATATAGCCTCAATTCATAAGCATTATAAGCAGAAATGGATAGTAACTAGCAGTGGAATCTTGGACGCGAGTTCCATCCTATTTGAGACTCGTTAGTTGAATGTACTTGCATCTTAGAGTTGATGTTCACTCTGGGACTCGAACCATTTACCATTCTCTTGAAACTCCATCGCGTCATCCACTTAACAACTGATCAGTTCCATGCATAAATATTAATAGGAAGATTCAGACAACTAACAGTAACGAATTAAATTTCACTTCATAGCATAAGCAAGTGGCTATCTGAAGTCAGTAGTTATATGAATATCAAGAAGGTGTTTACAGCGAACGATATTAGGTTTGAGTCTCGAAGTGGACATCATTTCAAATGCAGATGAACTCAAATGATGAGTCTCAACCTACAGTCTTCTACTGTTAGTTTGCATATCAATGATCCTTTTTGGTTGTTTTCTTTGACAATATGGACTTATATGTTTGAAAGATAGTTATCCCAGATATAATATTCTCTCTGGGACTCGAACCCAGTACCTTTCACTTCAAACGGTATCGTATTATCCACCCTATTTGCAAAAATTAGTGGCTAACTTAACTCACTAGCTTAATGGATAACACAATGCAGTTTAAAACGAATGGGACTGAGTTCGATTCACGAAGTGAACATCAACTCTGGGATGCAGGTACATCCAGCTTACGAATCCCGAATAGGACAATACGTGTGTTTTGGATTCTACTGTTAATCACTAACCATCTCTAGCAATTATCATTTGAGTAGGCAAAAATTTATACATTGATTTACTTTATTTTCTAATAGATAGAAACAATGAAACCATGAATTGTGAACACCATGATTCAAACTTATTTCCATTCTAATAGTTGAGATCATGAGTCATTTGAAGTTGGAACACCATGGAAAACCCCAGAGCACTGGACGGCCGTTTCTTCCTATTGTGAGACTCCTAAGCGGTGCACATCCAGTGATCTACAGGTTAAGTGATCGCGTGCGAAACCGATAGGTCCTGGGTTCGAATCTCGCCTGTCGGGATCGTGGATGCGCACTGTTGAGGAGTCCCACAATAAGACTGAATGGACGTCCAATGCTTCCAGGTTTTTCCTGATGGTCTAGCATTAATTGACTCATGATTTCAACTATTAAAAATATCTATAATATCCACATAAACCCCTTCTGATTTGTTTAATATCAAATATTAATCAACCGCAAATGAAAAATAATTTTAGCTTTGCATGTGCTAAATGTCCATTATATATCAGTATACTTTCGTCGTATGTCATGTATAATGTTCGTTGTTACGATTTTTAGTTTTTGGATAATTTAATTGTGAAAAGAAAACTGTCTTTACATTTGATAGATATTTGTGTTGATAACAGGGGTTTTGTGGAGATTTTTAGTAGTTTTATAGTTAAAATTATGAGTGAATTAAAGCTAGACCATCATGTTAAACCTTAGAGCACTAGACAGCCGTTTTGTATTAGTGTGGAACTTCTCAGCAGTGCTCGTCCACGATCCCGTCTGACGAGATTCGAACTGTTGGATAGTTCCAAAGTATTCATCTTAAAAGTCCATTCGGACTCAGAAAATGCTTAGAAACAACTTATCCAGTCAGCGTCAAATGGAATTCTGCGAAAAACATCTAAAAGTTTAAGAGTCGCATGTGACGTTTGTGATTGGAAATTTATGTATACGGCTACTATGTTTAGCATAGTTCTATGAACTTCCAGAAGCCTAGGGTCGTGTGTAACTATGAATATCCTAACCTTGGAGTAAAGCTCTCTTTTCTCATTTTGAGCCATTTCTCTTGCGTCCAGTCCTCCATCTAGATTTAACCTGGATTTATTAGAAGCGACTCAGAAATTCGATCGAACATTCATTTAACAGACTCATCAATTACCATGAAAACTATAGAGTAAACATCCTATGGTATGAGTTCCTAACATTAAAAGATTCACGGCAATCATTCGATATCACTAGTGACAACTATTTCCTTCCCGAAATGTCTGAACTACGCCGGTCGTGACTTTACAGTAAAGCTTTGATAACGTTTCAAAGCGGACGATACATATACCAAAATGAAGTAGTTGTCCAACACTACATGGTTTCAATGGTAACTAACTGCGATCAATCAGTAGCAAATAAAAATTCACGAATCTGAGTAAAACTCCTTCATCTAAATTGATTGTGTAATTGAAATACATAATCATATAAATTATCCCAAGCAATACTGGTTGGCTCTATAGTGTATTTCCAAAGTTAATTTAAGAAGGTATGGTCTGTAGAACAATATCAGTCCATATGATTTTTACTACTTCTTTCGATAAAACTGGACGACAGTCTAGATATACTACAAATTGATCAGTCCTAAATGTTGATATGATCATTCTGAAGCCTATACTCAGAGTACATTGCTGAGATGTCTGAAAGTAGAAGGGAATATGTATCTAAGGATCTGATTCGATCTTTTTCGGACTATGGTCAACAGTGGAATCCAGTACATGTATTTAGTTCTCTTCAAAAACCACCAGTAGAATACATTCACAGCAATGTGATTATATTCACAATGAGACTCGAACTTAGGGGTTATTAATTTAAATAACAATTTATTATCCAGTAGCTAGCAATAGGTTTATTCTGATTAGCCTTTTTAACAAGGTTGTTTTCTACGGGATGAAGTTGCCGGCCTGACGCCCCACCCTTCTCCTTTATGAGGGCTTGTAACCGGCAGTAACTCTAGAAGATCTGCAGGCGTACAATGGGAGTGAACGACCAATGCTACTGCAGAAGGAGTAAAAGATGTGGATAGAGCTAGCACTTTAATAGAAGCCTCATAATAATAAATTCCCATGCATGCTCAATACAAGTAGATTCTTTGATGTATATATTCATCATGAGAACTGTACATAAATCAATCAATATATTAATTATATTTATTACAGCAGTTCAAAGAGATCCAATCACAGGTCTTGGTACATTACCAAAAGAACATGTTGAACTTGGACGTACAAGAAATGCTTCAACTGGTAGACCGGGTAAGTAACATATAGTAACTATTTTCTATATGTCAAAAAGCTCTTCTGAATACAATTTTCACCCAAAAACTGACTTGTTTTGTGAAGGATTACAAAGAAGCCGATGAAAGTAGACAAAGCACACAAAAGATACTTGCTAAAACCTAAGAACATGTAGGTGTATGTGTAAGATTGTGCTTTAAATCAGAGAGATTCTACTTCGTCTACTATACAACAGAATAAGTAACTATCAAAAATCCACAAAATCTCAAAAAGATGTGCACATAAGAGGTATATGTTTTTAAAGTTAAAATTAATTTTTTTATATAGTACCGTTCGCTTTGAACGCCATCGCGTTATTCACGAAACCTGGATTCCACTGCTAGTCACTATCCATCTTTGTTTATAATGCTTGTGAATTAAGGTAATATCGAGGCAATAAGCACAGTCTGCACATATGTCAATCAGAGACTGATCAATTGTAGTCCTAAACATCAATGCAAAGATTCATTTAAACATTACCAAGTGAATTTCTACGAACAAATTTTTCTTTCGTTCAGGTTCTTTCCTTATAAATTTTCTACTGAGATACATTCAATGCCTGACCATCGTTAAATATTACTTATGTGGATATAAGTAACCCACGCCACAATAGTAACTTACTGAAGATAATGGTGGACGGTTGCTCAATTTCGTAAATTGGTTGAAGTTAGACATTAACACAGTTGGATATCAGCTTAGTGGTTTAGAAGTTAAGCGTTCGCGAGCGAGACCGGTATATCCTAGGTTCAAGTCCTGAGAGCTGGATTACGGATGCACACTACTGAGGAGTCCAATCCTAAAATGAATCAGCCTTCCAGTGCTTCCAGGATTTCATGATGGTCTCACTTTATCTCACTCATGAATTCAACTATTGAAAATTACTAAAATCTCCAAAGAAAACCCCTTCTGATTATAATATTACTGTACTATTTTTATTTATTTATACAGACAACGGAATAGGTCACTAGATTGTTTACTTATTACCCTATCATTACCATTATTAAATTAATTATAATGAATGTCTATTTACTACTAATAAACTTCAATTTGATTGACATTAGTAATATTCATTCTATCAAACATAAAATTGTCAATTCTGAAAACCAAAACAACAACAAAATACCCAACTAAAGCAAACATTTTTCGGCGGGAAAGGTGGAATGTTTGTCTTTCTACCTTACATAAATAAGCAAAACAAAACGAAAACGAATACAGTTTGAAGTAGTTTCAGCTGTATTGAATAAAGAAACTCCTCCCAGTCATCCTCCTCCTCCTCCACCTCCTCCTCCCCCTCCTCCTCCTCCTACTACTATTAATACAAATAATAGTAATAAAAAAATTGTTTATTGTTTATTATTTACCTGTCTACAATAATAATGGTTCATTAGTTCAACATGTATGAACATTAAAAGTTATTAACTCCTCCTTCTTTTCTATTGTTGTGAATGAGAATACAAATGGGGACAATCAAGTGTATTTTAATAGACAATTACAAAATATTTGTGTATACTTGAAATCATAAGTCAATTGAAGCTAGACCACCATGAAGAACGTGGAAGCACTGGACGGTCAATTCATCCTGTTGTGGGACTCCCCAGCAATGCACATCCACGATCCCGCCTTTCGAGATTCGAACCCAGGGCCTACCAGTCTCGCGCGCGAGCCTGATCAGTTGCAGTTCTAAACATCAATGGGAAGATTCAAACAAACAATATTAATTGAATTCATACCGTAAATGGTTTATTAACAAAATGCCAATCAATCAATCGATTCCATTGATTGATTGTTCCTTTGTTTTCACACCAACCGCTTTCCGTTCTTGTTTTCTTTCTTTCGATCTTCTTAAACTTTTGCCGACAGGCATTTTATTTTCGATTGGTGACACATACTACTTATATCTGTCAACATCAATAGCATACATTACAGAATAATCGATAAAAACAGTCTACATATATTTGATGCATATAAACAATTATGTTTGGCCTATGAAGTTAAATAAGCAAATATTCTTAAATATTGACATACTGAAGGAATTGTGAATGGAAAAATGTCCTCTTTACTTCAGATAAACAAAATGAAATTCATTATTGAATTCTAAGTTTTAAATTAGATAGAATTATAGTAGTCGAATTCACGAGTTGATCTAAGCTAGATTACTACTGGAAACCTAGAAGCATTGGGCGACTGTTTCGCCTCAGTATGAGACTCGTTAGCAGAGCGCATCCACAACTCCATATGAGGGACTTACACGCAATCTTCACAAATCCCTATATGGAATGATGAATTATATGATAATTTATTCATATTTTAAGCAAACATTCCATTTATTCATAGATGCCTGAAGTTGGTGATATTCAACAGTTTTCTTCAGATTATTTGATGATTTACTTCAATCTTTTCGGAAGATTCTGAAGTAATTACTTACTTGCGCTTGTTACTTCCAATGGAACATAAACCACCGACAAGCATTCTCCAACCCACTCTCTCCTGGGCCATCCTTTCTAGTTCTATCCAATTTTTGTTCATTCTCCTCATGCTTGTTTCTGTTTCTCGGCGTAATGTTTCCTTTGGTCTTCCTTTTTTACTTTGGCCTCAGCAGTGCGCATCCAGGATCCCACCCCACGGGATTCGAAGTCATGCCATAACAGTCTCGCTCGCGGCCGCTTAACTTGTAGACTACTGAGCTGGCATTCAACGGTGTTAATGTCTAACCTTCCACGGCCGACCCGTGAATTCAACTATAAAATTACTAAAATCTCCACAAAACCTCTTCTAATAAATATTTACTGTATGATTCTCAGATTTAACTAAAAGATTCTGTAATCTTATGTTTAGATACATTCGATTAGTCCCTACTTGTATTCTCGTTCATTACAATATTAATCTATATAAGTCAGTCAGTCAGTCAGCTACAACGTAGGATCAGGCACATTTATGCATCGGTCCAATTTGCCATACCTCGTTAGCACAACAAGATGAACACCGAATTCATAGAAGTATTTAATTTAGTGGTGATAGTATATAAAAGAAAGGTCGTATATAAGGATATAGTATAGGAAGAAAGACAGATATGAAGCAATTTTAATCTTAAGGTTTAAGGGAGGATAAAGAGTGTAAACATCTACACCATTGTGATCGATTCTGAGCCATGTCACCTAGAGTTTCCAACCATTAGTTACGATAGTCAATCTATATAAGTAATTCATTATTATAGATACAAGGATTTAGAAATGACATGATATATACTTGATACTTAGAAACAAATATCCAATCGAACAACGAGATCTTCACAGAAACACAATGAATGAACAAGCCTTGATGACTGCATTTCTTGTTGAGTTCCTTCAGCTAGATGGTTATCATTTCCTATCTGAATATATAATCATCAGATCCTAATTCATGATAGAATTTCCTCCAGTGTCCACAATCTCATTACGTATTTCAGCGAAGAGCGAATTGTTCGTTAGGACACTGACGATGATGAGAGTAATAGGTTTCACTTCATAGAATATTTTATAATGACTTTGTTGTTTTACCTCATCCTTATTGACTGAATATAGTCTTGATTGATGATTTCAGTCTAGATCTATTCTACTTACATAGAACAATACGATAACTTAATGTACACACACATATTCTCACTGGCCCATTCCTTCGCTTACTCGTGGATTCATACATTTGTAGTGTATGTTAAAGACTATTACGTTTACTACTTCATCAAATGTCATCTTTTGGTTTTCTCTTAACATATAGCTTTCAATACAACCTTAATAGCATGGGATGTTGATAATGCCACAGTATGTAAGAATAATGGACATACAATTAAGAAAAGTAAACGTAAGTCAATATATTATTCATTTTGTTTCTGACTTGTATTTTGTCGGTAAGGGGTTAAACAATCAAGAAAACGTTGAACAATTTTTTAGAAAGAGTTGGTTGTACAGATTAAAATCAGTTGAAGGAATCCCCTTAATCAATAGACAGTTGTTGTATGACGATATAGGATATATAGGCGGCCTGCTCAAATATTTCGGCTACCTGTTCCTGTCATCATCATCATCATTATAACTATTCAGGTGCGTTTCTGAAAAGTGTACAACCTTTCGCTGTAAATGTTACAAAAGGCCTAACCAGAGATATCGTGTTTGCTGGGAATATGCAGTGAAACCAACGTACATTATTCAGATGTCGATTGATTGGACAGCAAACTTCTAACTAGTGATCATTCAATGTTTATTGTCAGCATCGACGAAGAAGTAAGAAATGGAAACCTGTTGAAATACATTGTACGGAGAATTTGATATTGTTCCAAAAAATATAATATTGAATAAAGCTAATAATAATAATAGTTACTATACAGAATCCTTCCTCCAGTTGAACATAACTCCTTTATGTCTTGGTTAGAGAGAGCGTTATCCCAAGAGCGCTTATTGGGCATTGCATTGATCATATATCTAGAGTCAAACAATTTAGTATAATGTGTGTAAATATGATCTATTCCACTTTGATCAATAAACCAAATCTTATAGTGGGAACCATCATCAGTTACTTTTTCCCATAAGAATTTCTGGAATCCTATCTAAATTTATACTCTAGCAAGCGAATTGTTTGATCATAAAATTCAAACTCTCTTTGCTTACTTATTATGAATTTTTATTAGTTGAGATCATGATTCAATAGAAGTTAGAACACCATGGAAAAACTGAAAGCAATGGATGGTCGTTTCATCCTGTTGTGGAACTCCTCAGCAATATGCACCCACGATCCTGACTCGCGATATTCGAACCCAGGACCTATCGGTCTTGCACGCAAACACTAAACTTCTAGGCGACTGAACCGGTATTCGATGGTGTTAATGTCAAACTTCAACTAATCCACGAAATTGAGCGACACACCCACCATTGTCTTCAGTGAGTTACTATCTCACAACAGACCTGGTTGAACTCTCGCGAGGTGTTATCGTGGATGCGCACTGCTTAAGAGTCCCACAATAGTACGAAATGGCCGTACATTTCTTTCTGGTTATCCATAATGGTCTAGCTTTAACTGATGCGTGGTCTCAACTATTAAAATTTACCATAATATCCACAAAACCCCTTCTGACATTATTATGAATTGTTTAGTCTTCTAATATCATGAAATGTTATTAGACTGATAACCAGTGAAGAATGAAAGCACTTTATTACTCTAGGCGGGAATGTAGATGTACAACTCTGAACAATATTGATCCCCTTTGTCATGAATGTCTAAATAAATTTTGATGACTATATTATGGTTCAATAATCAATTTAGGATTTAATTCACTTTTGTATTAGTTGTTTGAATCTTTCCATGGATGTTTAGGAATGTAATTGATCAGTCTTTCATGTGTATATATTCATCCTATTCGGATTGCTACAATATTGCCTTGAGTCAAAAGCATTATAAGCGGAGATGATGATGAAATCGATAATGCGCGTTTCGTCCCATTTGGGACTCGTCAGCTGAATGTACTTGTATCAAAATACATCCCATTGCAAAAGATAGTGGCTATCTGGTCACAGTAATTAGATGAATTGTGCGATTTCTCTTGAAGCGAATGACACATGGATCGAGTCCTTTAGTGAAGAACAACTGTGAGATAAACGTACATCTGGCTAACGAGTCCCATAGAGGATGAAACGTACCTCTTGGATCCCTCTGCTAGTCAACATTATCTCCACTTATAACTTATCACTTAGTTCATTCATTTCTCAATGTCATTTTTGGCAATGGCCATAAATTTGGTTTATAATATTCTTTATTACCATCTAATATTGTCCCTTGAATGGTGGAAAGTTATATTAAGTTGGCAAGTGAAACACTTTTTTCGTTGTTGTTGTTGTTATGGCTGATCAAAATGAATAGGATAAACTGAAATGTCAGATTATTTATGATTGTCCATGTATATGTATGTATCTATGTATGTGCCTTCAATGTGTTTGGTCTACTTCAACCTTAGTTACAATGTACAGTCATTCAGACATCAATAGATAATCATAATAGGAATGTTGTTTTCATCAACCAATAAACTATAGACTGATTAACACCCGTCAGGTTTAATATCAGAATTCTGTATAATACTGTCATTGTGTTTGAAATTTGTCTTCTATCACTACTGGAATTGAGTAAACAATAAACTGACAGCTTTATAAGCAAAGATGGATAGTGGCTAACAGTGGAATCCAGTTTGACGCGCGTTCGTCCTATTTGGGGCTCGTTAGCTGGATGTATCTGCATCTTAGAGTTGGCTAACAGGACTCAGTAGCTAAGTATATGATGCGATGGCGTTTGAAGCGAATGATACTTGGTTCGAGTCCTAGAGTGAACATCAACTCTGAGATGCAGATACATCCAGATGACGAGTTTGAAAAAGAACGAGACGCGCGTCCTGGATTCCACTGCTAGCCACTATTCATTTTTACTTACAATATTGAGTAGATTGAAACAAAGTTGACTATAATGCCTCAATTACATTCACAGCTTATCATCTTTAAGATCATCAGTTAACTGTCTGCTAAGAAGATCTCAAGTTATCAAGTTTCTGTTACCGGATATGAATTTCTTTTCAGTAGCGTTAACAACAATCACATTTTTTTCTTAATCAGATTTTCACACGACGTTCGTTCGTTCCGTTTAGTTGTTAATATTTTAAATTTTCTAATTTTCTTGTATCCTTTCGTCACTATACATACTTGTTATGACGTCCAGTGTCCAAAATTTGATACTGATACACCGTGTGCTAAGCGATAACCCCCCTAACTGACTATTTGGAAGAGAACACAAGAATGAACGAGAAAGTATATTGGGCTACTGAATAAAATACACAACTACTCATTCATTCATATAACATACTATCCTTAGGAAATTGACCTGCTGACCTTAATGAAATGCAGTTAACTTTGAGGACACTTCTATCTGCCATCGATTGATCTTTCGCTACTTCTGATTAGCTCTCCATATCAATGCTGAGTTGCTCCTATACAATTGAGACATTCGTTTTTCATAGAATATCAAGTTTTGTATACACTTACACCCTTTTTTTGGGTTCTATCGCTTGGCAATAATCATTAAAGAGTTATACGTATCAGTTAGAAGAAATTTAAATCTCTCAACATTCATAACTACCGTCCAATTCCTAGATATAACGTTGTCATTTTAGTTTTTTTCAGTCGTTGATCTCATTTACCAGGATAATCGTCGAAATTTGATCGGATTGCTTGATAGAAATTAGGTTCCAAGTATATAGAAGATATCATCATCACTGAAGACAATGATGGACGGTTGCTCAATTTCGTCGACTGGTTGAAGTTAAATATGAACACCGTTGGATGCTGGCTCAGTGGTCTAGAGGTTAAGCGTCCGCGTGTGAGATCGGTAGGGTTTGAATCTCGCGAGGCGGGATCGTAAATGCGCACTGCTCAGGAGTCCCACAAGAAGACGAAACGTATGTCCAGTGCTTTCAGGTTTTCCATGATGGTCTAGCTTCAATGGACTCCTGATTTCGACTAGGAAAAAATCATACTTATATCATTTCCTTCGTCATTTGTATTCATCATTTTTTATTTAAACAATTTGTAGAGCCAACACGTAATCCAATTGCTTTAACTGGTGATCTTGGTGATGAAGTCGATGGATTACGTACAACTAATGGTTCACGAAGTGGAACTCCTAGAGAACGTAAGTTTTGTGCTATTTTACTTAGAGAAAAATTGTATTCAGTCATAAAACTTAATGGTACTTCCTATAAAGATGCATATAATTATTTTTTAAAGTGGTTATCATTACTTTTGTTTTGAAAAAAGGACCATCAAACACTACCAAATTGTATGTCAAACAGTGACTGAATATCTAAAGTGTGATACTTGGAAATAGTGTAATGAAGAAGTAAAACCTTAAATAAGCAAAGATGGATAGTGGATAGAAAATGGAATCTAGTTTGACACACGTTTCGTCCCATTTGGAACTCACTATCCGGATGTAACTTCATCACAGAGTTGATGTTCACCCAGCGAATGTCATTGGGTTCGAATCCTGAAGTGAACATCAACTCTGTAATGCAGGTACATCCAGGTGTATCTAATCTCTGACTCAATAACTCAAAAATGTTTCCTAAGAAAATAGTTAAGCGAGATAAAATATTAATGAAGTTCTTTAAGTTAAAACACGTTTCCTCAGTACTCTAGCTGATATATGTCCTTGGTAATAGGAATTAAAATACACCCAATTTTTTCAGTTTTGCTACACACGTACGTAGCCACTTTCACAGAAGTCCTACTCACTGCATTCTCGCCACAAAGTTGTTGTTTACGAAATCGAGGGGACAAAAAGCGAATATCCAGTGCACCGACCGGGTTGATGGATATAAAGGATCCATCTAGAGGAGTTGGAATACCCTGATTCCAAACCAATGGTGTACATCGGCTCCAGGATCTTAAGGAAACAAACGGCATATGAACGTATTGTTGATCACCAACTAACGCGGAACTGTATCTTCTGATGTTGCTCCACCACCTTGTGGATTAGACCTCTAGCTCAAATCCTTGCAGATTAGCCCCCTAAGAGAATTACCTGCCTCGGTTTAAGCACCCGAATAGTAGAACAACCCTTACATTACTCAAATGACTTGTATGGTGCATATATATTTGATGCCTAATTGTACCAATTTTTAAATAAATCATAAATAATCACTGTCAGAGGGGTGGGGGTTTGTGGAGATTTTAACAATTTTATATATATGAGATCATGGGTCAATTAAAGCTAGACTATCAGGGAAAACCTGGAAGCACTGGACTGCCGTTTCGTCCTATTGTGGGAATCCTCAGCAGTACGCATCCACGATCCCGCCCCGCGAGATTCCAACCCGATTCCAGTCTCGCGCCATAGCACTTAACCGATAGACCGCTGAACCGATAGGTCCTGGGTTTGAATCTCGCTTGGTAGGATCGTAAATGAACACTGCTGAGGAGCCCCACAATAAGACAAAACACAATAGGACCAGTGCTTCCAGGTTTTCCATGTTGATCTAGCTTCAATTGATTCATGATCTCAACTATATAAAATAATCACTATCCGAAATTCTAATCAAAATATAATTACACCTAATTGTACAAACATTCGTTGTTTTGTCAACAATCCAATTCCTATTACGAGGGAAAAAAATACACAAATAGTGTAATTGAAACAAAAAAAGAAAAAATATTCGGTTAAATGCTCTGGTACGAGACTGGTAAGTTCTGGGTTCGAATCCCGTGAAGTGACATCGTGGATGCGCACTGCTGAGGAGTCCCATACTGGGATGAAATAGCCGTCCAACGCTTCTAGGTTTTCCTTGGTGGTCTAGCTTCAATTGACTCATGATTTCAACTATTCACGAATTGTTTGTCAATTCTCTATCATATCGAATAAAACAAACAAACAAACATATAAATTAAAATCAATACTGATAAGATCAATAATTCCATTTAATTGGTTACCATTTTAATGAGGATTATATTGGGATATTTCCCATAGTAGCCAATTTATTTTAGTTAATGTACAAGAATAGAATTAGGGGGGGAGGGGAGATGGTTCGAAATTACAAAAAATGGATGAAATAAATGGTTATAATCTGTGATTTGAATGTAAATAGTTGACAGTTTTCTAAGGGGAATAAACTAACTGATCAAACTATTAAATTGATTGATTGATACAAGATAATGTTTATAAGCAAAGATGGATAGTGACTAGCAGTGGAATCTTGTTTGACGCGCGTTCCGTCCTATTTGGGACTCGTCAGCCGGATGTACCTGAATCTCAGAGTTGATGTTCACTCTGCAACTCAAACCCAGTTCCTTTCGCTTCAAACGCCAAATAAGAGGAAACGCGCATCAAACTGGATTCCGCTGCTAGTCACTATCCATCTTTAAATTCAACTTAGTATTGTTTGTTTGAATCTTCCCATCGACTTGTTAGGACTGCAACTGGTCAGTCTCTAATTGGCATATGTGCATACTGTGCGTATTGCCTCGATATACCTTAATTCACAAGCATGGTTAGCACAAGCAAGTGGCTATCAGGACTCAGTGGCCAAGTGGATAACGCGATGGCGTTTGAAGCGAGGGTGCTGGGTTCGAGTCCCAGAGTGAACATCAACTCTGAGATGCAGGTACATCCAGCTGACGAGTCCCAAATAGGACGAAACGCGCGTCCTGGATTCCACTGCTAGCCACTATCCATCTCTGCTAACTATCCATCTTTGCTTATAATGCTTGTGAATTAAGGCAATATCGAGGCAATAAGCACAGTATGCAGATATGCCAATAAGAGACTGTCCAGTTGCAGTCCCAAAACATCAATGGGAATATTCAAACGAACAATACTAAGTGAAGATAATGTTTAGTTAGCTGTGAATAGAGTAGAGCCTGGAATATCTTGGCAACTAAGTAATAATACTACATAAACATAACGAGATAAAATCTTCACGGAAAACCTCAGATTAGTAATAGTAGAAGATGGCATTAGAAAGGATTAAGTATCGACGACATGATGCAAAAATACCAGGGTTCTTTGATTGGATTTGAAAGGTTCTGTGGTTGATCACTATGTGAGGCCTTTAAATGCCCACTGTCAGAGAAATGTACACTAGAACGAAAACTTCATGTAGCACAACTTTTGACACTTACTTTTATCCATTACAGTTGAGAAAAACATTTCTATTATGATAATAGCAGAGAATTCATATGAATATTGACCAACTGAGTGAATTGCTTATTTTAGCTTATCAGAAAAACCATTGAGCTATTAACGAATTCATCACCCACTGAAATCATGAAACGATCAATGTTGGACCATCTGTGAAAACCTTGGAGCATTGAACTGCCATCTCGTTCTAGTGTGGAACTTCTTAACGAAGCACATCCAGGATCCTGCAAACGGAGATCAAAGCCAGAACATTTTAGTCTGGCGAGAGAGCATTTAAACTTTGAACGACTGAGCCGGCATACAACGGTTTTGATGTCTAACCTTAATCAGTCAACGAAATATTGTGACCTTCCTCCATTGTCCTCGGTGAATAACTGCATTACACTCGATAAGGTTGAAATTCAACAATCTTCACAACCTCATACTATGAATTCATCATTACTGTATGTTACTATAAAGCCGATGATAAGATCTCATTAAACATGAGGGTAGAGTTTTGTTCTTTGAGCTGGATAGTTTGGTCATGGAGCTTCTACTGTTGCTCTGAACAACATCATCAGTTCAAACTTCAGGTAGAAGTGATGTGACTCATAGTTTATCCCGTTGACCTAGATCTTGAGTGGTTCTTGTTGACCTTTAAACTGTCATTGTCTACCTCTTAAACATCCACCTGAGCGATAAATCTTCTCCACCATCTCATATTCAAAGTAATTCCTCATTCAGTTATCAAATTTAAACTACACATAGATTGACAATGTCTTAGATCATAGTTTGGCTAATTAAACTGTTTACCTAGACACCTCTATACATCCACTGTTTTAATTACAATGGAGTTTTGTTCTCTGAGCTGGATGGTTTGGTCGTCCAGTTCAAAGAACAAAACTCTATCAAAATCATCCACCTGAGCTACAAATCTTCTTAACCATCTCAGAATTAATCTATCTTTCACTAGCCACTAACAAACTTATAGTTACTGGTTTCGATATGTGGACCCTGACTATTGATACTTATACTTAATCTGTCCATATACGAACTCAGTCAGCTACTCAAGTAACGACTGTGCTGAGAGTGGAAAAAAAAAATTTATTAACTAAGCAGTACTGATTCATATATCTATACCAAAGAAAATTAAGCTACCGAACGTGTATGTCTTAATCCTTAATGATGAAAAACATTTCCTTGTCAGTCACATGTATTTATTATCTGGCCGATTTGTTAAAACTATAATGCCAGGAGAGGTTTTATGGATATTATAATGATTTCAATAGTTAAGATCAGGAGTCAAAAGAAGCTAGACCACCATGGGAAACCTGAAAGCACTGGACAACCATTTCGTCCTATTATAGGACTCATGAGCAGTGCGCATCCACAATCCCACTTCGCGAGATTCGAATCCAGGATCTATCGTTCTCGCACGTGGACGCTTAACCTCTTAACCACTAAACTTGCTGGCATCCAACAGTGTTAATATCTACCCTGAAATTTGATTAGAATGACTCATCAAACTTTGAGTATATTTATCATTTAAAATAATGATTCATCAATTATGTTGCCAAACCGAAAAAAAAAGGAGAAAAACAAGCAACCATGTAATCAATGGGTTACAAATATTCGGTTTTTCATTCGAATTGTCATAGTCTCTCATTATTGATTTTATTTTTCAGACAAATTAGGAATAAGCGAAGAAGATAAAAAAAGGCTTTAGGCAACAAAACAAAACAAACAAACAAACGAAAACTTACTGTCAGAATAAGGGTTTAGAGAAATGGTAATTATTTTAATCAGAAGAGGGTTTTGTGGAGATTTAGTATTCATGAGTCAATTGAAGCTAGACCACCATGAAAAACTTGGAAGGTGAACGGTTTCTCAACTTCGTGGATAAGTTGGAGTTAGACATTAACACCATTGGATGCCGGCTCATTGGTCTATCCGGTTAAGTGATCTGGCGTAAGACTGGTAGGTCCTGGGTTCGAATCTCGCGAGAGCGGGATCGTGGATGCGCACTGCTGAGGAGTCTCATAATAGGACGAAACGGCCGTCCAGGTTTTCCATGGTGGTCTAACTTCAATTGACTCACGCTTTCAACTATGAAAATAATTTTAATGAATGAACTGATGAGTTGACTTAAGCTAGACCGTTATGAAAACCTTGGAAGTACTGAACGGCAGTTTCGTCCTCTTGTGGGACTCTTTAGTAATGCATAAGCACGATCTTGCACGTAGGATTCGGACCTAGTGTAGTGAACAAGAAGACAAGTGTGGATAGTCAAATGTATTTGACTATCTCAGTAAAATCTGACAACCATACAGTAAACAGTTAATTTGCTAAATAACAATCATTGTCTCAATCTTGACTGTTCCTTCTGCAAATATCAGTCCATAGTCTCCGATTTTTATTGTTCATGCATTTTCGTTTCTGTTCTTTCATTATCGATCTCCTACTGAAATACATACAATGCCCGACCATCGTTATATACTACTTGTGTGGATATAAGTCCTATTATGGGACTCCTCAGCAGAGCGCACCTTCGGTACCGCACTCACGAGATTCGAACCAAGGACCTACCAGAGCACTTAACCAATAGGCCATTGAGCCGGCACCCAACAGTGTTAATGTCTAACTTCAACCAATCCACGATAGTTGAGCAAACGTTCACCAATTGTCTTCAATGAGTTGATATCTCTACAATAGACTTGGTTGAACTCCACTGGTTACTGCTTCCCATAATAGGACGAAACTGCTATCCAGTGCTTCCAGGTAATTCCATGGTGGTCTAGCTTCAATTGACTCATGATTTCAACTATGAAAATACTGAAATATCCACAAAACGCCTTCTGATCTATCAATGATGTGTTGCCATGTAATTTTTCATGTATATATGTATTCGAATCGTCTCCAGTGTGAATTATGATAGGTACAAATAAGAGTATACTGAGTATACCAACCACCACTCTTTTACATATTGATATATTTCTTGTATATATGTCTATATATAGCACAACGTGATCCTATTTCTGGAAGAGGAAATTTTGGTGATCGTGAATGGGATCCAATTGGTAGATATAATGGTAAAACTAGACGAGCAAAAAGTTCTACTGGTAAGATTTCTTAAATTTTTTTTCTTTTACATTCAAAGTTGGTTAAATTAAATAATTCGATAGGCCTAAACCATAGAGGGTAAATAAAGATGGATAGTGGCTAGCAGTGGAATCCAGTTTGACGCGCGTTTCGTCCTATTAGGGACTCGTCAGCTGAATGTACCTACGTCTCGTATTTGATGCTCGCTCCAGGACTCGAACACAGAACCTTTCACTTCAATCGTCATCACGTTATCCACTTAGCTACTGAATCCTGATAGCTACTTCCTTGTGCAATGGGGTGAAGTTTAAATTCACTTAGTATTGTTTGTTTGAATCTTTCCATTGATGCTTAGGACTGCAACTGGTCAGTCTCTAATTGGCATATGTGCATACTGTGCTTATTGCCTCGATATAGCCTAGATTCACAAGCATGATAAGCAGAGATGGATAGTGGCTAGCAGTGGAATCCAGTGTGATGCGTGTTTCGTTCTATTTGAGACTGGTCAGCTTGATGTACCTGCATCTCAGAGTTGGTGTTCTCTCTGGGACTCGACTGCAGTACCTTTCACTTCAATTGGCATTGCGTTTTCCACTTGGCCACTGAGTTCGTTCAGAATAGTAAAAAAATATTGCTTTCCCCATTCTAGTTCAGCATCTTTATTCTTCATTCTAAATGATTCAATGGACTGGTATTCCAACATGTAAAACATTTCAGTATTATCGTGATACGTTTTCTAATTAAATGTTAGATTCAGTTACCTAAGCTCTTTAGTAACCCTCAGGCTAAATCTACACAGCAACTTGAATACGAGAAATAAGGCGTGAACTATGAAAGAAAATGCTTTACTCCAAAGGTTCGTTTATGTACAGAAAATCTAGGGTATATATTATATGGCCTTGGGCTTCCAGAACTTTCTGGAACATTACTAAACATAATAGAAGTATAGGTAATCATTCAATCAGGAACGCGACATGTGACATGTTACTTCCTAGATGTTAGTGGCGAAACATCTGTTCGATGTTGATTAGATAAGATGTTTCTCAGCGTTTTTCAGAGCCCTTTTGGTTGAAGAAATATTACAAAGTAATTCTACTGTCACACTTATTGTGGAGCTTTACAAATAACCATTCCATAATCATATCAAATTCTAATTAATGATTGGTGATGTTTTTTTATAGTTGAATTCATGAGTCAATTGAAGTTAGACCATCATGGAAAACCTGAAAACACTGGATGGCCGTTTCGTCTTACTGTGGGACTCCTCGTGAGGTAGTATCGCGGATGCGCACCGCTGAAGCGTCCCACACTAGGACGAAACAGTCCTCTAGTGGTAACAAGAACAGTTTTTATATAAATGTCAAGAGTTTGAAAGTCAGTTTATTTGTGTGTGTGTGTGTTGTTAGAAAGTGAATTTGAAACCAAACTGAAATTTGATAGAAAGCTTCTTTTTACTGATTAGTTTTCATCATGAAGGTAGAATCCCTAGTAGAATATATCAGAATGTTTCATTAAACAGTGATTGCGACCAACGTATTTGGTTACATTAAACTATAAACAACATGACAACATAACGAATTTGTATTCTGACTAGTCAAAGCCATAAATCATCACTGGTTTGATTCTGTATATGGTAGTTTCGAGAAATACGTCGACGTTTATGACTATGTGAATAACCCTGGAATTTTTTTTATTGAGACTATAAATTAATCGACGTTAGATCATCATTGAAAACCTGGAAGTATTGAGCGGCTGTTTCATACTAGTATGGGAGTCTCTGGCAGTACATGTCCACGATCCCACGTACGGGATTTGGGCCCAAGACTTTTGGTCTGGCGCGCGAACACTTAACCTCTAAACCACTGAGCCGGCATTCGATTTTGATATTGTATAACTTCAACCAATCTACGATATTTAGCGACCATCTTTGATCGTCGCGCGCAAGACTGAAGATTCTGGGTTCAAATTCCCCATGCGTGATCGTGGATGCACACTGCTGAGGAATCCTGTGCTTGGATGAAATGGTTTTCCAGTGCTCATAGGTTTTCAGTGGTTGTCTAACATCGATCGATTCATGATATCAATCAAAGAATTCACAGTTTTCACAACCCCATAAATTTTTGCAGTACCTGTAAGGGTACCAAGGTCAAATATAAAATTTTAAATATCCTTTCTTTGTCTAAACTAAACTTGGAAAACGTTTTTTTGTCGTATTTCCCACATTTTGGTTTTCTGTTCGAGGGTTCAAGTGTGGAAGAGTTCTAGGGGAACTAGAAAGTGTTAGTGTCAAGATTTCATGTGTTAAAGGTATTACAAAACGTATGAGACGACTTGTCAGTCTATTGTTCTTCATTTGGGTGACTTTAATTTAGATGACCCAATAATCTATCACTCGTAAAGTTCAAACACATCAAGAGTAAAACAGTAGTAACTCAATAATGAAAGTGAATAATTGTCAAGTTTTATTCTCAAAATTCGTGGATCGGTTGAAATTAGATATGAACACCGTTGGATGCCAGCTCAATGGTCTAGAGGTTAAGCGCTCGCAAGCGAGACTGATAGGACCTGGGTTGGAATCTCGCGAGTGCGGGATTGTGGATGCGCACTGTTGAAGAGTCCCATAGTAGGACGAAACGGCTGTCCAGTGCTCCTAAGTTTCCCATGGTGGTCTAGCTTCAATTGAATAATGATTCCAACTATGAAAATGTTTTATTTACATCAGTAATTTTACCTGACTTTGAGATAATGGATAAGATTTTGTAGCTTAGGTGGATCATTTTGATAAAGTTTCTTTCTTTCTGTTGGTTAATTTGGTCTTGGAACTTCTAAACAACATCATCAGGATAAACTTTAGGTAGAAGTGAAGTATTCAACTAATATCTTATCCTATCGAACTCAATCTTGATTGGTTCTTATCGACTATTAATCTGTCAATATTACTTCTACTTTTTACGTACGCCTGTTACTCCCAATGGAGCATAGGCCGCCAACTAGCATTCTCCAACCCACTCTATCCTGGGCATTCCTTTCTAGTTCCATCCACTTTTTGTTCATTATTCTCATGTCTATCTCCATTTCTCGGCGTAATGTGTTCTTTTGTCTTCATCTTCTCCTTTGGCCATGTGAGGGCTTGTCTTGTGACGCAATTGGGTGATTTCCTCAAAGTGTGCCCAATTCACTTCCAGCGCTTCTTCCTGATTTCTTCCTCCGCTGGAATCTGGCTCGTTGTCTCCCACAATAGGTTGTTGTTGATAGTGCCTGGCCAACGGATCCGAAGTATCTTGCGTAGACAACTGTTAATAAACACTTGTACCATCTGGATGATGGCTTTCGTAGTTCTCCACTTCTCCACCCCATACAGTAGAACTGTCCTGACATTTGTATTGTATTGTATTGTCGTGGAACTTCTAAACAACATCGTCAGGATAAACTTTAGGTAGAAGTGAAGTATTCACTTAATATCTTTTCCTATCGAACTCAATCTTGATTGATTCTTCTTGACTATTAATCTATTAATATTAGTATCCTTATACTGATTATCTCTCCCTTTTGGTTTAATTCTTGGTCTTACAGTTGTCCGTGATTACTCGGACTGGTTAAGAATTTGAATCACTTTCTACATGTTTATTGATCGTTGATTAAGCTGACTATCATGTTTCTAAAACTTGTTCTAGTGTTCTTAATATTCCCCTTATTCAAGATTTCAACATTTTTCCAGTTGAATCTTACTTGACTGTATAAGTTAAGGTAGATAACGAACTTGTTATCATTGAATCACTGTTGAAGACGTAGAACTTTTCTATCAAACATTAATTACATATACACCAAGCATAAGCAAAGATGGATAGTGGCTAGTAGTGAAATCCAGGATGGGCGTCTCATCCTATTTTTGGACTCACCAGCTAGATGTACCTGCATTTTAGAGTTGATGTTCACTCTAGGATTTGGACCCAGTACCGTGCACTTCAAACGCCATCGCGTTATCCGCTTAGCTACTGAGTTCTGATACCCAACTCTGAGATGCAGGTAAATCCACCTGACGAGTCCAAAGTAGGCCAAAACGCGCGTCCTGGATTCTACTATCCATCTTTGCTTGTAATGCTTGTGACTTAAGGCAATATCGAGGCAATACGCATGGTATGCACATATGCCAATTAGAGACTGACCAGTTGCAGTCCTCAACATCAATGGGAAGATTCAAACAAACAATACCAAGTGAATTTACATCAAAAATATTTGTAAATTGCCTAAATTTTTATGATGGACGGTGTCCGAAATCTGATACTGATACACGGTGTACTACGCGCTAACCCTCTAATTGACTACTTGAGAGAGATGGTGTATTGGGCTATTGAATAAAATACACCCTCATTCATATATATACCAATCTAATCCTTAAGAAATTGATCTATTCCTTAGTAAATGAAATTCACTTGTCCATTAGGTCAGTTTCGAGTGTCATGATTGACTTTCTCATTAGGCTACTTTTTATTGGCTCACTATATCATAAATACTCTACAGTTTTTGTCATAAACTGACATCAACTGGAAACTTCTTTAAATTGTGATTCTTATTTACCGTTCGTCCACAATTACTCAGCAAATTCTATAATGTCACATTAGTCAATCCATAGACCCAAGTTTAGTGAACTTGGGAGATGAAATAATCCTCAACCAAATATCATTTGTATACCACTGTCTTATGTCAAACCCTGTTAGTCTTTCAAACACTTAGCGGAGGATGATTTTCTCATAACGGTAAATGTTACCTAATAATTCTTTATATTCTTTGTAGATTTAAGTAAGCTAGGTTCCTGTGGTTGACCGATTTGATAAATCTGTTTTTTTAAAGATTACGAACCGACAAGTGTTAGACCACCATTGAAAATCTAGAAGCACTAGATGGCCGTTTTGGACTATTATGGGACTCCGCAGTAATGCGAATCCACGATCCTGCACGTGGGATTCGAACGCAGGACCTTCGGATTCACCTTCAGACTACTGAGATAGGATTTAGTAGTGTTAATATCTAACTCCAACCGATACAGGATATCTCGCGAGCATCTTCCACTGTCTTCTATGAATAACTGTCTCACAACAAACACGATCGAGCTCCACTATTCGCGGTTTCTTACTGGAACTGCGAAAATCACCTCTTGAGATTCGAGCTTACTTAGAAGGTATTCAAGTAGTATAAAGAATTTTACAAAATTATGAAATTGCTACATGTACTATTAACGCTTTTCAATTACATTTCATCATTACTTAGGCATTAGAACTAATCCATTAACTGGTGAAAATATGAAAACTTTTACTGTTATGGCAGAGGAAAGATGTAACAATAGAGAAAATGGTGTATGCAAACGAAATGGTAAGTAATGTTTTTTTCTATCGAATACAGTTTGATCATAGAATGTTAATAGTTACCAGTCTAAAAGAGTCTTGTTAATATTGTTACGACATTATCTACATAGAAAGGTAGCTTAGGAGTAATATCATAGACTATGTTGCTATGCAATGTACTTTCTATTCTTGCCAGTAATATGTATCTCTAATGGTGAAGAACTAGATGAATGATGGGCAATTGTAATTCCTTTGACATCACCAGAATAGTTTGATATCAATGTCTTCGAATATGAAACTAAATGGTTCATCATTGAATCTGTTGGAGATGCTAGATCTCCAGGAATCACTTGGCGAAAGTCTCATTTTGTAATTTTATTTTGGAAACCTGAAGTTCTCACCCATTTTAACCTTTTAGTTTGTACTTTCCACTTGGGAGGACCTTAAGTGTCATTGGTTTGTTCCCTCTTTTAACATGCTATTTTGTGATGTTTTTCAAGGACATTTTTATACTGTTTATATACGCTTGAGTCATGTGCTTGTTTGTTCGGGCTTCTGACTGCTTGTGGAATATACTTTTCCTCAGTTGAATCTTGTCTTCTTCCTCTTATTTATTTATTTATTTACACACACACGTAGTGGTACAAGGAAGCACCAGATATATATGCGCCGCACAAATCAAATGAGATTTGTGTAAAAGCTGTGATATTACCCAAGTGCCCAAAGCGAAGCAGGTGGTTTTCTTAGGGGACCACACCCGGAGCCTTTGACCTAAAGGTCTGATCCACAAGACAGTGGAGCATCGTAAGGAGATGCAGTCCCATGATAGCCGGTAACCAACGATTGATTCATACGCCATTTGTTCAATAAGGATACTGGAGCCCATGTGCACCATTGGTTAGAAATCAGGGTTTTCCAACTCCCCTAGGTGGATCCTCCACATCCACCAACCCGGTTAAAGCGCCGAACATTCGCTTTTCGTCCTCTCAATTTTGTAAACAATACCCGTGGTACGAGAAAGCAGTGAGTAGGACTTCCCTGACAGAGGCAGTATACGCGTGGCCATGAGCAAGAATTTGGAGTAGGAGAGCTTACTCTCCCCACTCTGGGCCGTACCAGGACATTTGGGGGCTGGGGTTACCTAACACATGTCCAAACTCAATAGATGGAGGCTCACAATCTCATGAACCGATTTGTCATTTTTGCATATAAAATTGATTATGAGTAATCATTTTAAGTGTTCGATATATGACAGCGTGAATTTCTACGATAACAACAGGCAATGAATACGATTAGTTTTCAGCCTTCAAAGGCAAATTATGTCTCAGAAGCATCGAAACCTAGTCTGAGAATCCAAACAACTGTCGTTATCTAGTAAAACGCGACTCAATTTAGATTTTAACCAATTTAAAATCACAATAAGAAAATGGTCAAAAATAGAACAAATTATCCAGTGGAATGGCAATTTAGACCATATAGTAACAGCAGTTCTAGGTAAATGCAACAAGATTCGGCCTTAATCACTGAACTATCACTTACATTAATGCTGGGATTTCCTTATCTACAAATTTAGTAGAAGTGATGAAATTTCTAACAACTGAGTTGCTGAAGACAATAGAATGGAATGTCTCTGGGGCACAGTGAATAGTTCAGCTTGTCTTGTTGTTCAGTTGTTGATTGTTTTGCCATACACCGATCCTAAACGATCTCTTTATCTTTTTAAACGCAGCAGAATAGTGCAAGAAACGCTAGTTCTCATATGATTAAACTTAATATTTTCTTGACTAATACCAACTAGTATTGAAACTAGATCAATCAAAGTTTCTTGTCAACTCTTTGTAGCCATACAACATAGAACGTTTATGATGTGGTTTTATCTTTTCAAGAATATTACAACACCCTTATACAACATTCACTTTATTAAGTAATGTAATGCAACTATCAAATGATACTCAACTGAAAATCTACATTGAATCATGTCAACAATGTTAAATTTAATAAACATGACAAGAAAGAGGAATAGAGAACTAGATGGATCGCTCTTTTTAGCTGATGATGAGAACGTGATTATTATTGAATATGATTTCTGACTTTTAATGGTAATTGATAGGTTAATGATATTTCAAGTTAGAAAAACCTTATCAACACAAGTATCCTACAATATGGCTACAAATGGTCCGCTCACTTTAACCCCGATACCTACTCTAACCATAAGTCTTGATTCTATCGCCTAACTTCAAATCCTTAACTGAACTCCTAGTCATTACTCCAACCATTTTTAGATTCTTTGTACTAAATCATTCATTTATATCATTTGCATCCTACTTAGCTAAAGACTTGTCATTTGCTTTCCAAGATCATTTCAGAGTTCCTCGACGTTGCCATTAAAATCCAGTGTCATATTTTAAATTACTTACTTTCAATAAGTGTATTACTAGTTAGGAACTCAAAAATTTTCTTGGACATATATAGAATCGAGATAGAAAAATGGTACGCAGACGAAATATAGAATCAATTAATATGTATAACAATAATAACTGAAGTCCATTTACCTCGTTGTAACCACGATAGCTATTGATACTTGATACTGGAAGGGTAAATTGATTATGAGTAGAGTGACCTTGAGTGATGTCAGAGTGATGAAGGCGGTTATCGCTTCCAGGTCTCCCACATCGTCGAAGAAATCTTATGGAAGTACTTGGGAATGAAAATTGGGTTAGAGGTGGTCTTAGCGACATGGGAGTGTGACCATAGTGCCCAAGGGACAACTTCTTGGGGCTGTTTACACACGACCTTTTTGTGTTAGCTCCGTACATGTTGGGACCTTAACGACAGAGATGGGAATCCATGGGATAAGGTTAGGTGTGTGTTCTCAAGGTCGACCTTTTATAACTCCACACTTCCTCGTGGGAAAGCAGCATTGCTCTTGTGCCGGTTCTCTGGAGGAAACACCTTACTGCCGTCATATCTCTGTACAGTCAGCAGTACAAAATAGTTTAAAGTCAAGTTCTCAACTATTTGAAGAATACAAGACCTATCAGTCTAGCGCGCGAGCGCTTAACCTCTCTACACCACTGACTCAACCGGCATCCGACGGTGTTAATCTCTAACTTCAACCAATCCATGAAATTGAGCAGCCATCCAGCATTGTCTTCAGTGAGATGATATCTCACAACAGACCTGGTTGAACTCCACTGGTCGCTGCTTCTCACTAGATTTCCAGAAAATATCTCATGAAGCTGGTCACTAGTGAGCATTCGATTATTAACAGAAGGGTTTTTTTGGGATATAATAGTAGTTTTAATGGTTGAGATCATGAGTCAATTGAAGCTAGACCACCATGGAAAACCTGGAAGCACTCAAAGGCCGTTTCATCCTATTGTGGGACTCCTCAGCAGTGCGCATTCACGATCCTGCCTCGCGAGATTCGAACCAGTGCTTCTAGGTTTTCTATGGTGGTCTAGCTTCAATTGATTCATGAACTCAACTATATAATTACTAAAATCTCCACCAAAATCCTCATCTGATTCAACTAGGGTATATTTATGTTATGTTAAAGTAACTTTTCATTGTAAAAGTTCCATGATTTTTATTTTTATGTTGAATAAATCAGTTTCTACAAAGAATATTTTCACTGGAGAAAATTGTGAAAATTACACCGTTTCACCTGAATTAAAATCTCCAATTAAACGTGTACAACGAGGTGAGTGATGACAATCAAAATATTTTTTTAATATCAATAAGGGGTTATGAAGATTGTTAAGTTTTCGACTGAGATGATGAATCGATCAGTGTTAGACCATCATTGAAAATCTGGAAGAACCGAACGGTTATTTCATCCTATTATGTGACTTCTCAGCAGAGCGCATCAAAGATCCTGCACGCGGGATTCAAACCCATGACTTTCGGTCTCGCGCGCGAACATTTGTTGCTACCTATAAGTAGTATAAGTTTGTCTGGATAGCATTCCAGCATTCACAATAAGAATGATTTTTGTTGTATACAAGACTTTCAGGACAGTGATGATGGTGTTATGGTACACACTATTATGTAGTTATGTAGTTTTCAGTTTTCAGTAGTCTTTAACCGACGTCAAACATGAAGCTCACCTAATGTTTACTTTAAACGCCCAGAAACCTGAGAAATGCTTAAATCATGATTCAGATCTTCACTCAGTAGTAACTTAACTTGAGAAATTTTATGTGTCTGAGTACTATGAAGTGAAATCTAGGAAATTATGTGACATGAATATTAGAAGACAGTTTATTTTAACCTGGATGATGGAAATATGAAACGAGGATAAAGTCCCAGTTTGAATTTATACTAGCAATCACCTTCAACTAATAAACATGAAATAAACTCCAAGGTACTATGCTGAATTGTTTAGACCAATTATAGGATCCTTTCCATAATTCCCATCCAATGAACAATAGGATTGACTTAAAGAAAATTAGCATAACCGGTAAAATTTACAAACCTCAAATAGTGAGGTTTCCAGATATATTGATTCAGCGTCAAGGAGAACTGGTTGAATTTTTTTTAGCAAAGTTGTTTTCTACGGGATGAGGTTGCAGACCCCCATGCCCAACCTTCCTTCTTTTACCGGGCGTAGGACCAACAGTGGCCCTAGAAGAGCTACAGGCGAAGTTTGTCAAGGATAAAGCCGGAAAAATCAGTGTTTATAAATAGTTGGAAATAGGAACTTCATGTAAAATAATTACTATCGATCATGGAAAATAAATTATGGTTTTCACTTAACTAATCGGTAATCTATTCCGAATACATAAAATCAAAAATGATCGATGGTAACATGAACTACTGAGTGTTACTAAGTAGTATAACTTTTAACCAAAAAGAAAGGGATTTTGGTCACATAAAATTACCAAGCGTACGACAGGGGAGTACCATTATGCAGTCCGTTTCATCTTAAGTATTCAGCTGTCATCAATAGAAATGCTCGAACCAGTGATAGTTACTGATTAATGCTTATTACCAAGGTGTATCTGTATTCTTAACCTGACTTATGCTTTTCCATATGATTTGAACCTGTCTTATACAATATTACAAGGGGAAATATTGTTACGAAGCTCGTCGGTTATTCTTGGCTTCTAGTTATCTAAATAATTCCTGGGAATAATGCTTCTCATTGTTATATGCCGCGTACTACTAGACTACTTGAACGATCGAACCCTTAACGTCGCAAAAGAGTAGACAGAAGACTTATAAGTAGGAATTTTATTCCCCAAAAGAGTGTCAAAATATAGTACAGAAATCTCATGTATTTATAGTTTTTTGGCTGAAATTAAGTCATCATTTCGGACAGCCAATAGGCACATAGGGGGTCATTCTTATCCATTCAATAGGGAAGCTACACGTCGACATTCTAGAATATTCCCCTAGCATTGATTGGATGGAATGTCTTCAGCTCCTTCTGGGCTTCTTGAGGCTTCCTAGAGTTTGCCAACGAGCCATCCTTACACTCATATGGAGTTCTTATTGACTTATCATATTGATGGATTCTTGTTTTTAATGACTTCTTTATTTTTTTAGAACCTTCACGTAATGCTATAACTGGTGAAAATTGTACAACATATGATTATAATTCTGAAGTGAAAATATCAAAAAAGCGTACACCAATTAAAAGTTCAAATCCATTAAATGGTGAAAATGTTAACGCTTTTATGGTATCACAAGAAGAAAGACCACGTACAGCTAAACCTTATGGTAAGTGGAAGATAGAGAAGATAACACCATATTGAGAATCATAATCAAATGTAGTTAAGTTTTTGAATGTAGTAAAGAAGCAACCATGGTTAACCTACATTTCATGCTATTCGACACTCACCAGCAAAGTGTACCTACATTCTTAGGATGACTGATGGAATCGAGTCTTATTCATTTAGTTTGACATTCTTAGATCTTCCAGGCCCACAACTCATGTTCTGGAGGACTGAGATATTCATATTGGTTTAACTACTTTCTGTTACAATGGTTAAGAAAGTGAAAATAGATCAGTGAGAATAGAAAAATGTATTTTCCAAACTTAATTATGCAAATGTATAAACAATGAAATAATTCAAACTAATACAAGGTATCTTAAACTGTACAGCAGTTCTCTCTGTTCTACTTTACGGCTGTGAAACATGGCCATTAAGAGTAGAAGATACTCGTAAGTTACTAGTATTTCACCACATGTCTTAGAAATATTGCTTGCATCTGCTGGGATCTCTGAGTAAGTAATAGTGAGTTTAAACGCAGGGTATAAGGGAATGATGGTAAATCAGTTGATGAGGTCATGAATCTTCATTGACTGAGATGGTGGGGCCACATGATACGTATGCCTGAACACCGATTACCATGACGCTCAACGCTGATTAGTATTGGGGATGGTTGGAAGAGAGTTAGGGGCGGTCAAACCAAAACGTGGCATCAGTGCTTGAAGTCACTAATCTCTAGTCTGAGCCACGTTGGTAGATGCAGACTACTTGGTTAGGGTGTGCGTGACTATCTTAACCAATGGTTGGAGACTCTGTGTGACATGGCTCAGAATCGATCACAATGGAGCAGGTGTGTGCACTCTTTATCTTCCCTTCAACCTTGAGATGAAAATTGCTTCATATCTGTCTTTCTTCCTGTACTTTATCCTTATATACAACCTTTTTTTATATATTACCACCACTAAATTAACTACTTTTATGAATTTGGTGTTCATCTTGTTGTGCTAACGAGGTATGGTGACTTGGACCGATGCATAAATGTGCCTGGTCCTACGTTGTAGCTGACTGGCTGACCTTAAACTAGCTATTATGTGTGTTAAAGAAGTAGGCTCATGAATACGTCAAGTATATCGTCGCATTCAGTCCCACGTTTTCGCAATACAGATCTCACTTGTATTTTCAATGCGTTATTAGCATTCATATATTCTGTATATATCTAACATTCGAGTGCATAGTGTATACTTCGTCCTGTTTAGGATTCTTTGGCTGGGTGTACTTAGATTCCGGTGTTAATGGTTACTCTGAGACTAGAATCCAGTTATCTTCGCTTCTATCGCTCAACTTATCGACGATTGACCTACTTAGTCCAGAGTCATTGAAAATTTCTAATTTAAGGTTTGTATAAATCATGAGTTGGCATTACCTGGAGATTGTTTGTTGCTGAGAAAGAGAGAGAGAGGGAATATAAGACTATTTAATGTTAGCCTGATACTTTCTAGCCGAATCAATGTGAAGTGCAACTACGTCTGTAGTAAAAATAGATAACATTGAATGATTGTATCGTGATATAAAGTTGAATTTGTTTACTACTGCATACTAATTCAGTAGTTTAATTGAACCATACGATGAGTTATGAGTTTTATCAAACCATCTAAAGTGTTTAGACTTATTGATACTTCATTTTATGGATTGAGATTGTTGAGAAATCGCATTTTATATTTTATTTATTTAAACACATAAATATTGGTACAAAGGGGCTCCAGATATATATGCGCCACACGAATCTCATTTGATTTGTGTGAGGACTGTGATACTGTCCAGGTGCCCAGACCAAAGCAGGTGGTTTTCTTAGGGAGACACACCCGGAGCCTTTGACCTAAAGATCTGATCCACAAGGTAGTAGAGCATCGTAAGTATATGCAACCCGATGGTAGCCAGTGAACAACGATTGAGGCAAAGGCTGTATTCGCGTGGCCATGTGAGAGCATTTCTAAAGGGAGAACGAACTCTTCTCACTCTCAGCGGTACCAGGGCATTCAGTGGCAAAATCAATTCATAATGTATACTATTAATAATTTCTAATGAATATCATTCTTATTTCTTTTATTATTATTGGTTTATCTTAGTATACAGGAATACAGTAACTGGTGAAAATCTTCAAAGTTATAAAATAACCCCAATTGAAAGAAATGTTACACCTAGAGTGGTTAAAGGTAACTCATATATATATATATATACCAATTATTGATTTGATATATAATATGTTTCTTCATATCATATTCTATATATGTGATTAAGGGTCCATTGAGAATTCCTTAGATACGTCCTCATTAGTTGGAAAAGAAGCTGAAAGTACATAGTCTAATCAGTGTTCAATAAAAACTTCTTAGAGAGTTCTAGGAATAAACAATGAATTAAGGCTATATCGAGGCAATACGCACAGTATGCACAAATACCAATAAGAGACTGACCGGTTGCAGTCCTAAAAACATCAATGGGAAGATTTAAACAAACAATACTAAGTGAATTCCATGTTTAATACTGATTTGAAAATGATCGGTTCCTTTATTAATTCTAACATGTTTCTAGAAAGTTCCATAGCTCAAGTATTTATTTTATTTATTTATTTAAACACATATATATTGGTACAAAAGGGCACCAGATACATATGCGCCACACAAAATAATGAAAGTAGGAAGAGAAAGGATGAAAATATAAGGCGGACTGAAATGTACAACCAGAAGACTCTTTAGTTAGGAAAGTTATAACCACTCTTTATGAAGAAAGTAAAAGAAGGTTACAGCAGGATCGCCACTGGTTTCTATTCTGAGCCATATCTGATAACGTCTCTAGCTCAAGGGTCACTCATACTTATACATAGACTTCTTGTACCCAGATTACGCTTGGAAATAAGGCTTTTTATATAGTTACAATCCCTTGTCTTTTATTCTAGGCTTCAGTTGTTTTACTATCTAGTGGTCGATTCCGATAGGCATGAACGAATTTCCTGCTTATTGGCTTAACTGGTTACTCCAATGAGAAGACCGAGAATGGTTGCTTAGGGGTTTGCGAAGAAGTGCATTGAATTTGATGGTATCGAAATAGCATTTGAATGAAAACTTATGTAGTGTATATAGGATTTCACATTAAGATATAGCACAAGTTGACACATCATTGACAGTTGGTTTGACTTTTATTTCTAGTTGTAATCCTCAGAATCAATGTAATCGGTTTCAGGACACGTTAAGCAATATGTGACAAAAGTATTGATTCTTTCACATAAATCTGGTATAGATTACATAAAATAAGTACTAATTACTATCGTAAAATGTAAGAATTAAGTGATTAAGTTGTCTGCAATGATGGATAGTGGCTAGTAGTGGAATCCAGTTTGACGCGCGTTTCATCCTACTTGGAACTACTCTGCTAGATGTACGAGCATCTCAGAGTTGATGTTCACTCCAGGACTCGAGCCCAGTTCTTAATCTCGCTTTCTAGATATTAGATATTTATTCTTGTAAATAGATGTTATTTTTTACAAAGTATTTAATCATTTTCAATGGGTATTCGGATTAACAGTCATTTTTGTCCTTTCACTATGTTTCGGACTGCAGTTCAGCAGTCTCTTATTGATTTATATGCCTACTTTGCGTATTGCCTCGATATAGCCTTAATTCACAAGCACTATAAGCAAAGATGGATAAAGCGATGGCGTTTGAAATGAATGGTACTGGGTTCGAGTCCCAGAATAAATATCAACTCCGAGATGCAGGTACATCCAGTCGACGAGTTAGAAATAGGACGAAACGCGCGTCAAACTTTATTCCACTGCTAGCCACTTTCCATCTTTTCTTACAATGCTTGTGAATTAAGGTTATATCAAGGCAGTACGCACAGTATGCACATATGTCAATAAGGGACTGATCAGTTGTAGTCCTTAACATCAATGGGAAAATTCAAACAAATAATACTAAGTGGATTAAGTTGTCTGATTCATACTAATCTCACTATCTCAAATAACTTTGTGCATAAAGACCATTCCAACATAAAATTACTAAATTTTGCAAAAATAATAACATTTTAGACAAGATTATAATCTAGGGAAGAACGAATCAAATTTATGATAACAAGTCTTGGATTTTAGCGCGAAATTCATTCATCCAACCATAAATCTAATCCCTAACCCTAACCATCAACTGTATATCATAATCCTTATTCTTCACACAGATCTACACCCCTCATTTAATCTTAGTAAGTAGCTGGACATTCTCAAGATCACTTTAGTGTGACTCAACTATTATCCATAAATTATAGTCCCACTGATTTATGAATAAATGAACATCTCATTTTAATTACTATTTATTTTAATCTAAGTAGTGTAAAATGTATCTGTAAAAATATCAATTCAACGTATACACAGTTCACTGACAAATATTTCTTTTTATAGATCGACAAAATCCTTTAAGTGGAGAGAATGTTGAAAGTTATACTTATCGTTTAGGGGAATCTAAAAGAACAGTCAAGAAAAGAGGTAAGATATAGAATTATCCTAACCTTTGTTTTTTTGATCCATTTGACTCATATATATCTCCAGTTCCTTTGATATTGTATATTCAGATGGGAAGTACTTTGTATATTTGATCTTTGGTTATATCGCAAACTAATATCATTCACCTTTTTATATGTCTCAAGAATACTTTGAACATTGTTAATATGCTCTGATGAAATCTCTGTATTCTATTAACCAAATGAAGCACAAAGGTCCTGGGTTCGAGTCCCGAGGGCGAAATCATGCTCAGGAGTCCTATACTAGGATGAAACGATCATCCAGTGCTTTTAAGTTTTCATTGATAGTCTAAATTTAATTGATTCCTGAATTCAATTATGAAATAAATAGGTTGAAATTTTCATTTATCTCAAAACTATCAATAAGTTGACTTATTCTTCATCCAACTCTATTGTCAACAATACTTTCCAGTTCTTTCTGGTTGTTGTTTATTATGTCTGCTTCCAATTCCCAACGCAATGTGTTCTCTTGCCTTCCTCTTTTTGTTTACTTTCAGGATTCCGAATTAGTGCTTGCTTCGTGATGTAGTTTAATGATTTCTATAATGTGTGTCCTATCCACTTTCAGTGTCTTTTCCTAATTTCCTCTTCATATGGAAGTTGGTTTGTTCTTTCTCACAGTAGGTTGTTGGTGATGATACTCGGCCTATGGACAATCAGTATCTTACACAGACAGTTATTTCAAAATACTTGTACCATTTTCGTGATAGTTTTAGTAGTTATCCATGTTTCAGCACCGTATAGTAGAACTGTCTTGATGTTTGCAATGATGATTCTGACTTTAACATTGGTTAACAATTGTTTTGAGTTCTATATGTTATTCAGTTATGAGAATGTTACGCTTGTTTTTCCAATCCTCACTTTCATATCTGCATCACATCCTCCTTGTTCATCGATGATGCTGTCATTGTAGGTACGTGAAAGTTTCCACTTCTCCCAAATCTCCTTTATCAAATCTGACATTATCATTGAATCATTGTATATCCTTACTCATAGCTACTCAAATACACAAATATTTCAACCATCTCCAATTTTGCATCAGTTAATTCGATTACAAGTTTAAGTGATTGACAATTTTGAAGAAAAGACTTTTTCTCCTTATGTTTGTCGACATACACCACAACAGTAGGAAGCCATTCAGTCACCTACTAACCTTCTGTAGGACTGAGTTGTTTTTACCATTCTAGTCTTCGTTAAAAATGATGTCTCATTGTCTTCCATTTAATCCCAACTCAACCACATAGATCAATTGCTTGAACTTATAAACAAAGCTTTGACATATTTCTTAAGTTGCAATACAAGACGTATGTTCTGCCTGATGCGCGAATCGTCAGCCAGATGTATCTACATCTTACCATGAATTGAAAATAATTTCCATCACCAGCTTGACCGTTCAGTTTACTTTTCCAGGCATAGATGAGTATGAATCTATTTGTTAATACTAATTTTTACATCATAAATTCTAAAGCTTGCATCTGGACGATCTAGACTTCTCAGATGATCTGGCTCTTCTATCACATACGCAACAAAATATCCAGGAGAAAATGAACAGTGTAGCAGTAGCGTCAGCAGCAGTGGATGTCAACATAAACAAGGGAAAAGCATGATTCACCGATACAACATAGCATGCACTAATCAAATCACACTTGACGGAGAAGCTTAGGAGGATGTAAAGACTTTTACATATGTGGGCAGCAGCATCATTGATGAACACAGTGGATCTGATATAGATGTGAAGGCGCGAATCGGTAAAGCAAGAGCTGTATATCTACAGTTGAAGGACATCTGGAAGTCAACTCAAAAACTGTCAACCAACACCAAAATCAGAATTTTCAATACAAATGTCAAGACAGTACTACTGTATTGGGCGGAAACCTGGAGAACTACGGAAGCCATCATCCAGAAGATATGTGTTTATTAACATTTGTCTACGCAAGATATTTCGAATCCGTTGACCAGATACTATCAGTAACAGCCTACTGTGGGAGGGAACAAACCAGATTCCAGTGGAGGAAGAAATCAGGAAGAAGCGCTGGAAGTGGATAGGACACACATTGAGGAAAGCAGTCAACTGCATCACAAGGTAAACCCTCACATGGAATCCTGAAGGCCAAAAGAGAAAGGGAAGGCCAAAAAACTTATCACTCCGAGAAATGGAAACAGATATGAGAAGAATGAATAACAACTGGATAGAACTAGAAAGAAAGGCCCAGGACAGAGTGGGTTGGAGAACGCTGGTCGGTGGCCTATGCTCCATTGACAGTAACAGGCGTAGGTAAGTAAGTAAATAAGCAAGTAAATTCTAAAGCTTAATATAGTCACTTCAATCACCATTAGTCTTCAATCAACCTTCTTTCTACTCTTATCCTATTTTTTTAAGATCTTAGTTCACCATTAACTGGAGATGGTTCACGTGGTCGTTCTTATATTGTATCCATTGAAGAGAAACATTTATCACAACCAAATTTAAATATAAATGAAAATGATTCAACGAATCGTATAGTATCCTCAAAAACTTTACGTAATATATTAACAGGTGAAAATTGTATTACTTATAATGTATGTCAAGAGATGAGAAGTGAAAAGATTGACAATACAACGGCTATCATGAATGAGAATTCATATAAACACTGTAAGCTTATTTCTATATAATGGATGTTGTTTACTTATATCCTCCTATTGTTATTTAGGACTGTAATTGATCAATCTCTAGTTGGCATATGTGCATCCTTTGAGGACTGCCTCGATATTGCAGTGGAATTCAGTTTGAAGCGCGTTTCGTCCTATTTGGAACTCGTCAGCTGGATGTACCTACATCTCAGACTTGTTGATGTTCACTCTCAGACTGGAACACAGTACCATTCACTTCAAACGCCATCACGTTATCCACTTAGCTAATGAGTCCTGATAGCTACCTGCTTGTGCAACGGGGAGAAGTTACATTCACTTGCTTTTGTTTTACTTGTATCTTCCCATTGTTATTTAGGACTGTGATTGATCAGTATCTTATCGGCATATGTACATCCTCTGAGGACTGCCTCGATATTAGTTGAAGTCACAAGCTGTATAAGCGAAGATGGATAGTGGATGGCAATGGAATCCAGTTTGAAGCGCGTTTCGTCCTATTTGGGACTCGTAGAATACGGAAATAGTTACTTAGTAATCTAAAGATAATGCAATTGTTATGTAGTATGAAATTGTTAGATCAGGAGACAGAATTAAGTGTTAAGGTCACTACTTGATTAACACAAAATACGATATACAACTACGGAACTTGAATGTATACAACCCCGCAGTGGCAAATCAAAAGACAGACGAAGGCTTTTAGTATTGTTTGTTGGGTAAGAATCAAAATGTAGAGAAATTCATAGGTATTTAAAGATGTTACCGTTTGTTATATCAACATTATAATTCAACCAATCCGCAAAGTGGTATGTTATGCTACTGTCCAATAGTAGCATACCACATTGATATTCTAGAAAGCTCCATCACGTTCTGACTAGATGGAAAACCTTTGGCTCCTTTAGGGCCTCTAGAGGCTCCATTGTAGTTCTTGGGATCTGTCCCAACACTAAGAATCTTCAGAGACCTCATTAATATGCATCTACAAACCCATTTAGGATCAAACCTAAAAACCTTTAGGCTCCATAGCTTTTAAACGGCAAGTCGGCATCTAATAACACTTGTCCAAAAGTGTATAAACTCAAATTCCTAGATTCATCTTGGTTAAATAACTGTGCATTTAACAAGATCTTTTCTAAGTTATCAATTTTAAATATTTCACATGATTATACTATATTATCGTTAATAACAAAAAAGGTCGTTTGACATGATATAGGTATTACTATTGTAGGGAACAGAACACGGGTAAGGACAATCGAATCATGGAGCCAGTCACTGGTGAGCACATGATCATTATCAGAAAGGGGTTTTGTGGAGATTTTAGTAATTTTATATAGTTGAGACCATGAGTCAACTGAAGCTAGACAACCATGGAAAACCTGGAAGCACTGGACGGC